>NW_024722395.1:0-177500 GCF_018991925.1 Homarus americanus
ACAGTATATTATAAATAAATAAATAAACAAATAAATCGGTAAATCCATTTCAAGTAAATGGAAAAATTTCACTCGACACCGACATTAGTTCCAGTTACTGGTAAATAGCAGACGCTTAAGTGACGTCACTAGTGTTTACACTACACCAGCGGGTAACATTTGATGACATTACTTGAAGTGAATTGGCCTTATTTTAAAAAACCAAGGATGGTTGGTAAAGGACTACTGGGTCAGTGGGTAAGTGTCACATTTGGGGTACTGGTCTTATACAACGAATAGAGCTCAAAAGCTACTTTTTAAATGGAAATTTGGGAGGGCCGTCTTGTGCACCCCGCCTCCTTATAGGCCGAGATATACGGTAGTCTCGATTTATGCGGATTTTGTTTACGAGTTTGGTCATTTACGCCGCACCTTGCCAGAATGACAATTTTAAGTTACGCGGTTCATTCCATCATTTACGCGGGGAGGGTGCGCATTAGGTCGCTCTTACGTAATCGCTAACATCATATGACGTATCGGACTGTGATTGGGCCACGCATCCTTACTTCCCTCCACCGCTAGCTGTGATTGGTCTAATGTAACATGACGTGCCCTGCCACCAGAGGGAAGAAGTCGCTGACCTAGCCGGGCCAGTCTCATTGTTCTCAGTCTCCGCGTATACAGTTCTCTCTTGTGCCGCTATTTCTCTCACAATGGCTTCCGCTGGACCCCCACCACCCCCGAGAAACCTTGAACTACCTGGACCAAGCCATGGTTATGTGAAGGAAGTCATCGAGTTGGCGGAGAAAATCAAGCTCATCCTTGACAAAGACACAGTCAAGCATCGGAATGAAGTGTCTAATAACCTTCTGTCGAAATTTATGGAGCCGTCTGTCCAGTTGTATGATGACAACATCAATGCTAGTCGTCAACGTAGTATTACGGACTTCTTCGCCCGCAACCCACCACAACCACAGCCAGCCCAAGTCAGTGACAGTGAGGATATGGACTTTGAGGGGTTTGTCAGGGAGGCCCTGCAAACCTCTGTGAATAGTGATAGTGATTAACCGGAGGGCCACTAATCTGCCCTCTGCCTCGGAACCAGCCGCCATCCCCGTATGCCGACCCATGTCTTCTACTAACATAAGTGTTAAACACCTTTATATTTGTACAGTTTTATTTAGATATGTGTGTGTGTCAATACCATCATAAAATTATGATGTTATTTTTACTACAAGGTACGTATTATCGGAAAAAGTGGAGTTAGGGGAGTCGACCCAGTCTCTTATTTCAATTAATCCCATATGTTCTGTTATTTCGTTTATGCAGACCTCCATGGGTTCAATTGACCGCGTAAATCAAGACTATACTGTATTATTATTTTTATTGCTACTATTGCAGTATTATTAACCCCCAGGCCTCTGGTCATATCATATGATGTGCATCTGTAGAGCTTTGGGTCACATCACATGAGATTTTGATCTTTCATAAGCCTATTTGAATAAAAAAGGAGGGCCTGGCTAAATTATGTTGCCAAGTAGGTACAGTATTTACCTTTCACTCACACATGAGAGCCTCCCAGTCTCTTCTCATCTTTTGTGATGTGGGCATCTCACCCTTGGACTTAACTCACTTCACCAAGTGTTTCTACCCCCTAACCCCAAGTCTAGTATCATGATCAATTACTAGAGCAGTAATATTGGTTTGTTAATAATTGAACCTAAGTTTTGCTGTGAATGAGGTTCAAAGTGTCACCATATTCAGTATAATGTGTGCATCACTGCCCATTCCTTCTAACAATGGCCATCCCTGAAAATACACTTGAAAACTCACGTGCCTAACCACTCGTGCATACCATGCTACCAATTTATTTGAGAGGTTCATTGTGGAGGTTTTATTCTAAAGATAAAGCCTGGGTGGTGGCAGCTCTGAGTTGCAAGTAAAATAATTACATGAGTGTGTAAGAATAGTCAAGGATGTGGTTCTCTCAGGTTAACCCACATAATACCTATAACTAAATAAGATGGAAATAAACAAATAAGTAAGACACTGAAAGAAATACAGTAAGTACTTTGAGAAAATGCTTTGGAAATGAAAGAAAATAAAAACCTAGAAACAAGAGTAAAAGAGAGAAAACCAAGGTTATAGAAATAAAGTGAAAAAAACAAACAAACGCCAGAGGCATACCACTAGTTTTGGCACACTGATCATATCATATAATTGGATTTAGATCATATTAATAAATATCAATTTAATGGCGGATCCAATTTTGATTGACTTGACAAATAACATGGAGTCGCTTTAATTATGGATCAGCATGTCAGCAACCAGTGCCGACACGAGAACATATCATCACTGGTCAATCAAGTCAGAATCTTTTGGGGAGGTCAGGTCAATTATGAGTTGACCACATATGTGACCCTGATTTGACCTTACGTGATCCATACTGACTTCTCAAGTTATCCCTATTGGTCTATTCTCACAAGGACTTGACCTGAATGTCAGAAGAGTTCAAAGATACCAAATGGATGACTTTTTCCAATGTTCTGTAATTTGTGACTGTAAATTACTATGTTTATGTATTGTGGATAAAATAATTTTAATAAGAAAAATTGTAATAAATTTATCTTTTCAGTCTATATGGAGTGTCAAAACTTACCCCATGAACATTCAGCTTACCTCATAATCTGCAACTTAGAATACCATACATATTCCCATCTACAAGTAAGCTAATACTATACAGTATATTATATAATGAAATAAAGGTAATGGTATTAAGGTTCCGTGAAGCCTTGAAAAGCCTTGACTTCGGCTTCATTACCTGTTTAATATCTGGCTTTGGCTTCAAAGCTGGAGGCTTGGCTTCAAAGTCAGAGGCTTGGTTTCATCCCCATGCCTGCTCATGACTTATATTTAAAAAAAAGTGTAAAGCACAGTAAAGATTAATTAAAACAAAATGCACAGTGTATTATAAAATTTATATCACAAAACATTTACAAAATTTGTTACAAATGTATACTTTCTGTAGTTTATGTAATGGAATGGCTGATTTGAAGGTTATTGACATGCTGTCTTGTAAAGCTATATACCTGTAATAAAATGAGTATTATAAAATATGAGGAACATGAATCAGTGCATCCTTCAGAAAGTGCAGTACTGTATAACTACAGTATAACATGTAAAATTTTAATACCCTTAATAACTGGGTCACTTGGTAATTCATCCGCAGCTAAGACGTTTCCCTTTACTACTTCTCCTAATTCATCTCATTTCTGTAATTTCTTTCATGATAGACTTTAGTAAATTATAGGTCATTGCTTACATTTCTCTCTCCAATACTATTTGTCTGCCTTTTTTGAGGTTTCTGAACCAGTTGATCTAGCCCACACCGAAGCAGGAAGAAAAAATATACCGTAATAGGTAAATGGAAAACTTCCTTCTCCAATAGCTGACCTAAAAAATTTAGTAAATCTTTAAACAATAATGAACTCTGTACATATATGTGTATAACACACACCACCAATTTTCCAGGAACTGATGGTCCGGCACCTCGTTTAGTCCGGACAAAATTACAAGAGGGCACTTGAAATTCCCGCAACTGCCAGACTGTATCATTTATACTAATGTACGTATTTCATTAAATCATTTAATTTACATTTAATATGTTTAATTAATAATCCTGTTTCATTGATACTAATAAACTTGTATCATTTATACTAATGTACAGGATATTTCATTTAATATTTGTTTAATTTAAGTTTCTAACAGTCCATGGTGCTTTAGAGACACAGGAGGTGTATAGTGATTGGGTCAGAGGTGTGTTGTTGAATTATTATTACATGACCTTTAAGAAGTTTTAGGGTCACTAATGTAAAATTCCTTTCCACGTTTTACTGAAGCTACAGGTTCACATCTTAGTTGGCTGTTATTCTGACGTGGTGTGGCCAAGCTGGCCACCACCATTGTCATTGCTCTGGGAAGGGCCATCTCTTCTTGCCGAGAGGTCATTATCCCACAAATTATGGGAAATTGTGTAACTATTTTTTCACTGAAACTTGGTCTGCATTTTCATCTCATATAAATCTATGAAGCTCCTGATCAATGTGGTCTGCAATAACCCTGCAAGGAAATAAGGCATGAGACACCAACTGTTATATATATATATTTTATTATTCAAAAGACAACTTTATTGTACTGTACTACATCACTTAATATCAAAGGCGCTCCACTTCATCTCTGATACATTTTAGACAAGGAAATAATTTTTATTAAAATTATTTTTTCTTTGCACTGTACCTTCATTATCTTAAAATAAATGAAACATTTTTGTTGCTTCCCATAAATGTGGGATGGCAGACCTAAGGCAAGAAGGGATAACTTAGATCAGAGCAATACCATTGCTTGTGTTCAACTCAAACCTACCTGGCCATGTTGATGACACTGTGTCTCATGGCTTTGGGAATCCACAGCACTACCAAGTCATAGAGTGTCAAGATTTTCACAATACTGTATGAGAAAATATTTGTATTTCTACTTCACTAATTTATTTTTATTTATTTTTTTTTTTACGGGAATTAGCCCACCCGGGCACAGGTCAAACGACCCACAACGGGGCCTGGGGGGCAAAAAAAAAAGAACAAAGAAATTGAAAATAGAAAAGAAAAATGTTATACTGTATTAATCTACACCACGAAGATGCCGGAAAACCATCTTTTTAAAGTGAGACATTGTATAAGTATGGAAACACAGGAGGAGGCAGAGCATTCCACAGTGTGGCTGTGTGAGGAAAGAAGGACGTACTATAACGGGTTATTCTCGTGTGAAAAGAAATGTTTAACATATAAGAGGCAGTTCTAAGGTTTGTAATTCAAGCTGGATTATAATTTCAGTACATCATCTATTTTCCTAGACTTCTGCCATTTTTCTAGAGTCCATTTTCCAGTGCAAATCCTCGTTTTTATACGTCATTTTTGTTTTTGTTTTAATTAATTTTTTTTTATGAAGTCAGAGTGCAGTAAGACAACCTCATATTCATGAGTATGTGCAGAACCCCAGGCCCTGTTCCCAGAGTTAGCAGTCAATCAAATTATAGTACACTACTTCAAATCAACATACTACTATGCACCTCACTTGAATTTTGAACTTTCCACAATAAACAATAGCACTATTCTGAGATACTTCTGAAAGCATGACCTATTTAAGTAAAATTTTGCAGAGGTATATGCATTGTTGGCCTACTTTTGTAGTCTTGACTTAAAATACAGTAATGAAAAAAAAAAGGATGTGGTAGTATTTTTGTCTGCAAAGCTGTCAGTGTGGCCAAAGCAATGTTGGTGTAAGCAAAGCAAAGCAAAATCTCTACTGTATTAGTGATACTGTAATGGACACCTACAAGTTTTAATTACCATACATTTCCTTTACATGAAAACACAAGTGAAAATGCAACATCCCCCCCATCATCAAGTCTGAATAAAGAGTTATACACTCTACCTTCGTTAAATGGGATCGTTATAATTTGGATTTCAACTTAATTCGTACGTTTTTTTTTTAAATGAACTAAACTATTTGAATTCGGAATGAATCTCAAATAACCAAGTGGTTTAAAAAAGTCGATGATTATTATTATAGGAATATAATATGAAATAGATCAAGCTGAATGAATTATAGGAATAAAATGTGAATTATACAATACAGTACTGTATTAAGTGTATAAAATTATGTTTGGGCGCGTAGCAGTGGAGAGATGGCGGCGGGAGGGAGAGAGGACAACTCGCAATCTCCTGCTCGGTAGCCCGTGATCCCTTTATAACGGCAGCATATAATTTCACCCATAACTCCCATATTATTTAGGTTCATTTAGTGCAGAGTTAACAAAAAATTATCAAAAAATAATAATTAAAAAATAAATAAAAATCCCACACTCAACCCCAGATAAGCTGTTGTGCTGTAGTATATTCCTCTCATTTACAGAGCGGCAACAGCTGATCATTCATGCTCTCCCTAACAATGTTGCCAGCACTCGCCATCTCTCAACCACTGTTGTTGTCACTGCTCAAGAGGATTGGTGCTTACCACAGGATCTGTCTTGAGCGAGTAATATTGTAATGTATTTATCAGAACTTAACCATTATTATTGTAATGTATAATGTGTATCCATTAGCCTTGGTTTATTTACTGATCACTTGTCTTAAGTGCAAAGCAGTCAAATTGAGCCATCATGTATTAATTAATTTTAAAATAGGAATTAGAAACTAAAATGATATAAGACAATGGTTTAGTAGTGCTGTTAATGCGTGTGCTGTGTAAGTGCACTATAACATCGCCTCGCTTCATCGGCTCACCTCAGTGTTACATTTATTTATTACTGTATTATTTACTTTATTATTGTATGTACATTTAAAAATATTCATGTTTGCACAGTAATTATACAGTAGATTATTTTATGTGGCAGCCAAGGCATGGCCAGATACAAAACCAGAACAGAAAATTTAAGAATCAAACAAAAATATCTTTAATTGTCGAATGTCAAAATATTCTGAACTCGGTTAATTCGGTAATTTGAGTGACCCAGACCTTTTTTTTCTTAAATTAACGAGGGTACAGTGAATGCAGTATTTACCAAAGCCTAATTAATCCTCTCGTGCAATCATTGGGTAGCATTATCTGCATTGGTGACGTGAATAGCATCATTAAACTGTTAAAAATTTGCCAAAAAAAGTTTTAAGATAAATGCATGATCTTGAGGGAAGCTTCCAGAAAGTACCAAAGCGCAGGTGGAGCTCTGCTGTCCATTAATGTTCTCCTGTCAGCCGTGCTGGTAGGTCACATTTGTCTCATTATTTCCTCTCCCACCCTCCCCACAATTAGTCGCATCAAAGTTCCAAAATCACCATTGGAAATCTCACAAAATTCCACTTTACGCGTTTCTACGTTTACGCGGTACCCTGCCGAACACGGAATGCTCACTTTCCGCGGTGTGTGTACCCTTTTACGCGGAGAGCGGCGCGAGCAGGGTGCACACAAGGTCGCCCGGTCATCAAAACATCACCGAGTTCTTCACCCGCCACCCACCACAGCCGGCCCAAGTCAGTGATAGTGAGGATATGGACTTTGAGGGGTTTGACAAAGAGGCCCTGCAAGCCTCTGTGGTGGATAGTGATACAAGTGATACAGGTGAGGGCCAATAATCTGCCCTCTGTCTCGGAACCAACCCCCCATCCCCGTGTGCCCAGCCATCTTTTCTACTAATGTAAGTGTTAATAAACCTAATATTATTGATATTTCTCTTAATTATTAATTGTGTGTGCATACCATCATAAAGTTAAGAAGTTATTTTTACTACAACGTAGGTATTGTGTCTGAAAAAGTGGAGTTTGGGGGTCGGCCCGGTCTCTATTTCAATTAATCCCATATGTTATGTTGTTCACTTTACGCGGGCTGCCGTGGGTTCAATTGACTGCGTAAAGTGAGGGTTCACTGTGTATATATATATATATATATATATATATATATATATATATATATATATATATATATATATATATATATATATATATATATATATATATATATATATATATATATATATATATATATATATATATATACAGTATATATATTTTGTATTGATATATGATATTTCTGTATAGGTTTGTAAGAAAATATTTAAGATATGATGCCGAGAATGATTTTTGTTTTCTTTATTCGGACTTTTGTCATGATCACGGAAACTTAAAAGCTTATTACGTGTGAGAGAGGGTTAATATGCGACTACTTTTCTTTTTACACAAAATAAATGACAAGTTTTTGAGAATTATCCCACATATATATGTACAAAACAAGTAAGGAAGCAGGTAATTTCTTTTTATTCAACTATACCAAGGTTGCTAGGAAGGATTCAAACAAATGTCACAAGTAGATTAAAAATAGAACAATTTAAAATTTATTTTGAACACATCATATCACAGAATGCTACTCTAGATCTACACTAACACCACCCAACAGTTAGCTATGCCTGGTGAAGCTCACACCTTTGGTATGAAGCACTATTCCTCTTTATTTTTAGTGAATGTCGGAGGAACAGTATGCCACTGATGACAAAGGCTGAGAAGAGAAGCACCAATAACATGAATGTAGTGATGGTCAACAGTTGTTGAGGTGTCTCGGAGACAAAGCTGGAGGTGCGGTTCATCATAAAACCCTGTGGCCACACTACCTCAGTGTTGTTTAACTGAAAAAAAAAAAGCATTTAAGTATTAAAAGTAACAAGTTTAGTGTCAAAAAATATATAAATATAACATATACATGTGAAAACTAGAAATAATTCTCTGGCCAAAGGAGCAACTAAAATAAGCATAATGATTTAAGGTATGCCACAACTCCGCAAGTGACATGGGACACTCACACGTGGAGCAAAACAGACTCGCTCACTAACCCAAATACTGATTTTACAACTGGATGAACATGACTAAATAATACTTACTTCCATATTCATATCAAGAATATAATCTCATGATATTACTTATAAAATCTTAATTTATCAATACAGTCCTGTACTTTCCAGCCAAAAATTAAAAACACCATTTTAAGGAATACCGGTAAGTGTTTCCAACATTCCAGTTATGAAAGATTTCAGTCACGACAAGCTCATGGTGCATACAAACAAACTGCTAGTTGAAATGATCCTATTAACTGTGTGGAGAGGGAATGTCTATGAATCTTCTGTGCCAAAGGCTGATAAATTTCTCACATAAATATGACTTGGTAAAGCCTGGAAATTGGAGAAAGGCAGGAGTAGTGCAGTTTGTGATCAATGTTACCCATTACAGGTATCATGAAGCTGCAACAGAGGCACTCGAATCATACCTAAGGGGCAGATAAAAATTAACTGCAGGCCTCAATGTAAATCAGGATACTCGGGCTAATGTAAACCAGGATAATCATGCTCTGGGAAGATTGAATCATCCAAATAAACTCGTTCGTGACAGGAGTTGCAGCCTCTTCAGTTTTAAGTACCAGTAGCTGTGGTCAGTGGCTATAGAAGTTCATGGAAAGGGGGGACGGGAAAGTCTCCTGAATCTCAAGATAAGGCTATGTAAAAGGATACCCATTTTATTTTTCATTCACATTTTTAGCAAGCATATTTTATTTACAAAACAGTAAAATAAGCAGATATACACCATGTTTAATTTGCAGTTGCCTGTACAGTGTACAGGCAATAGTATTCATAGAACACAAAAGTTTCTTAGCAAAAAATATACAGTACATACATGTTAAAATAAAACACATTGTTCTCTTCTAGGATTGTTGCAAATTAAGTACTTAGCTATGAAGTTTATAGACAGACAGAGTACTAGCTTACTTGTGGGGGGGGAGAGAGAGAGAGAGAGAGAGAGAGAGAGAGTATATCAGCTTACTTGTGAAGTCCAAATTCAAGTAATCAGTTCTTACGACCAAATTCATTGATGACCTCATCACAATTCAGTTACATATCTTTGTGGACAAACAGTAAAGCTAATCCATTTAGACTGTGTTCTACCACAATGTAACAGAAACAACTTCAGATACTTTAGGCAGCTGAATGAGCATTCACTTGTAGCAGTTGTCACAGGAAGTATTGCAAGAAATATATCAAAGTTTGGATGTTTTGGTATGTGCCAAATTCTATGCAAACTTTTAGTGAGTCAACAATCGTTTTTGGTTTGTCTTTCTCTTCACATCTTTTCCAAGTGTTCTGCCATCTTGCAAATTCTGCTTGTACACTCGGGGTCTGATGATTTTCCAACTGAACATTCCCGTTGTCTCATGAGGGTTAGATGGCCTGAATGCTTGACATTTCGTATTTAATTTGGTAGGCCGAAATTAGCTATTTCATTGACAATATTGAATTACTTTGTTACAATATGAATATGTTATATTAAATGTTCCACACACCGTGGACTACAGTAACCATGGAAGTGGATGAGTTGCCATATAGGAATGCATTTTATGTTTAGCAAAATTAGTGGATATAGCAAAGGTATGATATTATTTTGCAACACTTCTGACACCTATCACACAGCACCACAAGCTTGAATTATCATCATCTTTCACCTGCAGTGCTGCAAGTGTCAATTTTCGGGCAAGTTTTTTGATTATGGTAGGTTATTTGGGCGGAAAATTTGGGTATTGAAGTGGGAAGCTAGGGGTTATTATGAAAGCTGAAGGAGGCAAAAGACCGGGAGGAATGAGCTTTAATAACTCGGAATGGTTAGAGCCCCATATATTCAAAGTTATCAAGAGTTTACTGTACCTGTCTTAACATGGACAATAATGATACATACTGTAATAAAATATGAAAACTTACTTAAGAGTCAAATTAACATCCTTGTACTGTACACTACTAACCTCATCAGTAAACTGAACATTAGTCCAAGTTGAGTTGTTGATGCCTAAACCAAGAGTGAAGAGGGTGTACACAAACATAGCATCAAAACAAAGATCCTCAACTATCTCCTTCTCCAGTCCTGAAAGTATCATATAAATCTGTCAAATTAACTTCAACAATAAATGTCTAAATATACTACATCTTACCAACAAATAGTTTAAGTTATTTTTGTCAGCTTTGGTGCTGTTCTGTAGTTTACTCAACAGTAAGCCATCCAAACATATCCAGAACCATTTACTGTAGATATACTGTATATATGTATTATACAGGCACTGTAATCTCTGTAGGGTAACAGGATTGAAAAGTTGTGTACAATAACCTCAATACTGTATCAATGGAAATGTTTATCAAAACTAGTTTAAAGAAGAGTACTGTACAGTTTGTGTGAATAGCACAAGAAATGCCGTTACAATGAGACATAAGGAAGGCAACAAGCAGGTGTCATGGAGTTGCAAGGTACAGTGTGTCAGACGTCAATTGCACCTTTCACGGACACTAAGATCTAAGAAAAAATAAATAAAAATAGACCTACAGTATTGGGCTTAAGTAACTGGCATTGCACTGTACTCTGTGACAGAAGATGTACTAGTGTGAAGCAAATGTAAAATTTCACTGTCATATTTTTTAACTATTTTGCCTTTGCATTTTCATATGGAGTGGAAGATACCAAGACTGAAGCTGATGTAGATAATGAGGGGGGGAAGAGAGAGGCTGTGGAATGTTAAAATTAATCACAGTACAGGATGTACTTGAATTTTATGGATTTAAATCAACAGGTAATCCAGAAAATCATATGAGGAAGAGACAGAAGGAAGGTTGAAAGCTTATAGATGAACTACTGGCAATAGAGGAACTGACTAATTGCTGGAATAATGTACCATAGGATAAAGGTTGGAGACAAAGAAATCTACACAGGGAAACACTGAAGATTCTAGTTAAACGAGGTTCTACTAGGTAAGCGAGCTTAAGCTAAATTTAAGATGGTTTCTTTTTTTCAGCATCTTTTAGTTCCCAATTAATTTAATTTTAAGCATTTGGAAATACAGGTATCCCCGTTGTAGAAATTTGCCCATACAGAATTTGTAAATTATGACCACTAAATTTGGGATACGGCTTGTAAATTCAACTTTACAGAAATGGGGTAAATTTTGAAAAATGCAAAAATTTATATATATATATATATATATATATATATATATATATATATATATATATATATATATATATATATATATATATATATATATATATATATATATATATATATATATATATATATATATATATATATATATATATATATATATATATATATATATATATATATATATAAAATCACTGTTCAGTGTATTACCCTTATTCAAGATGAGTGGAAAGAAGCCATCAAGTGCAAGTTATAGCAGTAGTGCTAAAAGATCCCATAAAAGAATTACGTTAAATATAAAACTTGATGTTTTATGGGGTTTGATGCAGAAGAAAAACTTAACCAGATTGCAAAAACATTAGGGCTTGCTACATCTCCCAATAGTTCCCAATGCACTACCTCACCTCATGCAGCACTCAACATTGTTTGTGGCAAGTTTAATTCAAGTGTTTTATATATTATCATAAAATAATCAGTGTATGTGTTTAAAAAAAATTATTTTCATTCAAAAGGGTGCTTGTATTACTTCTTTTTGCTGAAAAAGTATCTTTAGGAATGCATCTCCAATTATATAAAGGAAGTCAATGGTACAATGGGGTTCACGTGACAGAATTTCACATTATGTAGTCAACTTTTCAAGGACACATTTCTTCAGTAACCCAGGGGATTACTGCACTTGTACTGCAATTATATACAAAGAGTTGATACCCAATACATCTGTACAGTATTTACAGGTGTATTGGCTAAATTTACCAGAATTTTTGTCAGCCTATTGCGCCTGTCTAGGAAAGGCACTTCTGCACTAGCTTACTAGTTCCTCAACATAATTTTTCTGTAATTACTACCCACCTTAAGTACTGTACAAGTAGCCATGTGGTAATTGGTTGAATTTATGTAACCATATTTATACATACCTAGTGCCTCTGTATTAAAGATAAGTATTTCTGTGTATTGTTGTGTGCTTCTCTCTAAAACATTATGATATGGGTTGGACGAGAGAAGGGTGCTGTCCAGTGTGACTCTACTCAACATTGCACGATTCCTCCAACACTAACACTGGAGAAAAAGCCAACTGACTAGTAAGCTGATAAGCAGTGAAGAAGTAAAAAAAAAAAAAAAAAAAAAAAATTAACACTACCAGGCAGTGAAACCACATACCAGGGTATGCAGTATAAAGCACTTCTGACTCCAGAGAACAAACATCAAACACAGCTTTCTTGAACTCTTCTAGTGTGATGTTTGGTTGTACATGGAGTAGCAGCATCAGGTGGTAGAACAGACCAGAGAAGGCCTACAAGAAAATAATAGTACTGTAATAATACACAACAACCTCACACTCACCACTATCTGTTTATTTAATAACAGATGAAAAGTACCTTTCTACTATTAGTGACAATAAGAGTTTATCAATACTGTATTTCAGTCATTTCTAACTCTTGCATAAGTTGCCTCTAGCAATTCCCTTCAGGTTTGTTTCCCTGACTCGGAATACTACAGTACAGTATTGATAACAGATACACCAGAACCTCAACATAAGTGAACTTAACTTTTGCAAATTCAACCATCCACGAAGGAGCCTCAGAGGTTTATAACTGAAATAACAAAAAGGTAACGTGCCTATTTTAAAAATTGCAGGCGTCTCCCTTGATGTGACATCATGGCATCCTGCCATATCCCACGCTGCTGTATTCTATTGCTGCCATGTTATTGCTGTGCTTCAACAATGAAGGTCTTTAAGTGCAGAGCATGGTTAATAGTATTGTACAATGTACACTAGTCCAACAACAATAAAAAATGAGAAAGAACTTTGTGTTCTCCCACCAGTCTTGTCTTCAGTTGTCTCTGTTGTTGCCAGGCTGAAAAAATTCTTACTCCTCCTTTTCCTCCTGAGCAATTCTAATTTTAATTATAACTTTGTCATGGCTCCCAAAATGAAATTAACTCGTGGCAGTGCATCTGGTGCAAAGAGAGTGATGAAAGTGATGACTCACACAGAAAATTAAAGTGTTAGATAATATCACTTGCGGCATGAGTGAGTCATCTGTTGGCCATGTGTTTTGAGTGAATGAGTCAACCATTATGACTATGACCCATCAATGGTGCTAAGCATCATTGTGAAATGGAATATCAAGAATGCTTTGCAACCATACCAAGAAATCTATGAAGAACTAAAAAAGAAAGCCAGACAATTGCCAAGCACAATGCTTTTAATGTCGAGATCCAGCCGCCCCCCGACTCCCGTCTCTCTCCTCACCAATCAGCTTGGAGTCATCTGCATCACCCTTCCTACACTCACAGCATGCCTCTCTTCTTCACTCCATTGATACAGCTTCCTCACCTGCTAGCCCTTCATCAGACATTCTGGATGATCCCTGTCCAGAGGTCTTAAAGGAGGAGCAGTAATACCTTCGGTATCATTACTGAGGCCTCTCTACACCAGCTCATTATGAGGTAAGAAAAGTAAACTTCATATACAAAAGTAGCACTGCTAATTATTTTGCTTTCATAATGTTGATATTACATTTATGACTGGGATAAATTATATATTCTTCCCAGTATAAGTTTGTTAAAGGAAAACATAATATTCAGTATGTATACATGTTTCATTCACAGTGATGCATGTCAGGTGTGCGTTCATGTGTGTGTTGATGACACAGTGGTGATACGAGCAGTGTGGGGCAGGCCACATGCCGCAGACTACACGTCAGCGCTACTGCAATCCAGTTGACTTCCCTAATATCACACTTGCTTTCTCATTTAATTTCTTTTTCTTACCACTAAATACAACTGTATAAAGTAACTGTACATAAATGTGTAGCATTTAGAGTACTTAAGTAAAGTTTTTTGCTCTATTATGATATTTTTAGCCTTTGGTCTTTAATTTAAGGTATAATATATATCATATATAATATATATAAAATATATATCATGTTTTGTAAAAAAAAAATTCTAAAAATGTCTCTCTTTATAAATGTTCTTAAAAAAGCAGCAGCTGTCAATTATATTAAAATTTGCTGTTAAAAACATTCACCATTCATCTTACAGGTTTATCTTTTTTTTTATACTGCTCTCATCTGACATTCTCTAACCATGTTAATTTCACATAAAACAAACTTGTTGAACACGAGTTAAATCTTCCTATTATATGGTTGTATGTTTCATCATGAAGGACTTCCTCTGAGGAATCATTCCTTTGAGGAAGTCCTTCATGACGATACATCAAGAGTAAAGTTGTCGTCTCTCTCACCCTGTGTTTCCATTGCTACCATCCAACTACTTATCCAAATGAATATTACTTTTCCAAATAAAGCAAAGTTTCTTGACTTAAAATTGGATTAAGTATGGGATAAGTTAAGTGTGGTTAGGTTAAGTCAAGCTATGATACATTAGGTTAACTCGAGGGTTGAGGATTTAAGGAGTTCTATTAAAAAATACTTACAACAAGGGTACCATTGACAGTGGGGACAGACTGTGCATCCATGCAGTCACCATAAGTGAAGGTATTTTTGCATAATTGGACATCAAACAACTGACTCATCTTCTGTGCACATGTGGCAGCATTACTGGATCCTTGGACATAGAGGGGACTTGACTCATCATCACCTTCACCATCCTGGGTTGGGGTAACTTTTTCTGCACTAGTTTGTATGAGAGTAATGCCATGAGGTTCACTATTCCCCTTTGCACTGTCTCTCTGATAATTTTTGAATATCTTTTTCAATTTTTTGTGATCAACATTAGTAATTCCTAATAAAACAGGCTTTGAATCATCTGTAAGTGTACAAGGTCCATTAATATCTTGTGGCAAGATTTTATGGGTAACACCTTTTGCTAAGCATGGATCGATGGTCACTTCTGATGGGAGGGATCCCCCTTTGGTTTTATTTCCATTAATGAGGAGAAAATCATACCGATGTTGTGCTTGTCCAATCCCATAACAGAGAAATGACTGACTGTAGACCCTATAAAAAAAAAGAAAAATAGTCAATCGTATTAATAAAATGAATTTTTTTTGTTTTATATAATACTAGGCGATGTCTGAGGAAGGTATAAGCATGAATACAATGATTTATGTACAAACATTTAGTGAATATAAAGAGTGACAGACAATAAATATTATACGTACAGTAAACCCGTGATAACTTGGTACAGTATTTGGAATTTCATATAACTCGGCATGTACGAGTATATGGTCTCGGAATTTATTTAAAAAATTTCGGGAAATGCTGAGCTATAAAAAATTATCCGGGAAAATCTAGGCATATTTAGCCGCGTGGTTAACACTCGCCATGCTGCGCTCCACACTTGCTCAGTCTGGTGTTCGTTATTGTTGTGGTCGGGCGCACGCTGGATCACTCCACCCAGAACATAGACATGGAGGGTGCTGTAGCACCCCAATATTTCAAGTATAAGGTACTATACACTGCATCAGAGTATCTAGGACACCAGAATTAATATTTAGCACTAAATATGGTTTTTGCAGTACTGACCCAGTAACACCCAACAACCTCCCCCATTCATGTCAAGCCGCTGTATGCAGAACATCTCCACTATTATGGCAAATCCAATGTCGTAGACTTTATTTAATTTAAGGTGCAGTTCATTTTATTCGAATTCCAACTACAGTATCTGAATCTTCCAGGTATCCCAACTTGTCCCCTTTGATAAAAACTCTAATTTAGTCCAACAATCCGAAAGCAACTGAAGTCATTTATTCGTGTGTCTGACACCTGGAGCGCTATAACCGCTTTTTAAACAAAAATTGCTGTCTTAAACAATAAAATTGATACACAGCATATCATAATATACAATATCACAAATTTTATGTAAAAAAATAGTTCCTTCCACACTCAAACCATCATCTAAGTGACGCCACAGTTCAGCCTGGCAGTCAACCAGCTGACAGAAACGTGTATGCATCTGTGCATGTGCTGTGATGTCACATGGGAGGAAGAGAGCTGGGCGAGTCAGCCTTGCAGTACAGCTCACTGCCTTCACATATGTTCACCCCCCCCCCACACACACACACACTTATTTTCTTAATTGTTCTTAATTTTTAGTTTTATATTATATTTTCTTTATTTCTAAGGCATATTAGAGTTAATTTTTACTCTTTTGCTCTATAATAAAGAAAGCAGTTTTACTCGGGTGGACTATAATCTCTTTAGTGATCTAATTTATGTTTATTTACATACCGGGTACTCTGATTTATTATACGTAGACAAAACAATTATTTTTGTTACAATTTATTTTTTATTTTGTACAAGTGACCAATTACAGTAGTATGCATAAGTGCCGCACTGTTTGCTGTTATGTCGCGTTCCCCCATCACCTACCATTCCCTGCATCACCTACCATTCCCCTGCATCACCTACCATTCCCTGCATCACCTACCATTCCCACCACCATTTCTCACTTCCTGCATCACCTACCATTCCCCTGCATCACCGACCATTCCCCTGCATCACATTCCCTGCATCCTACCATTCCCCTGCATCACCTACCATTCCCTGCATCACCACTTCCATCACGATTCCCTGCATCACCTACCATCCTATCACCCCATTCATCACTACTTCTCACTCCATTCCTGCATCACCATTTCCTGCATCACCTACCATTCCCCTGCATCACCTACCATTCCCTGCATCCCGCATACCATTTCCTGCATCACCTACCATTCCCTGCATCACCTACCATTCTATTACATTCCCTGCATCACCTACCATTCTCCTGCATCACCGACCATTCCCTCTCACCATTACACATTCCCTTTCTGCATCACCGACCATTCCTGCATCACCACCATTTCCCTGCATCACCGACCATTTCCTGCATCACCTACCATTCCCCTGCATCACCTACATTCCCTGCATCACCTACCATTCCCCTGCCACCATTCCCTGCATCACCACCATTCCCTGCATCACCTACCATTCCCTGCTCACCTACATTCTGCATCACCTACCATTCTCCTGCATCACCACCATTCTCCTGCATCACCTACCACTCCCCTGTGTCACCAACCATTCCCCTGCGTCACCTACCATTCCCCTGCATCACCTACCATTTCCCTGCATCACCTACCATTCCCCTGCATCACTTACCATTCCCCTGCATCACCTACCATTCCCCTGCATCACCTACCATTCCCCTGCATCACCTACCATTTCCCTGCATCACCTACCATTCTCACCATCACCTACCATTCTCCTGCATCTACCATTCCCTGCATCACCTACCATTCCCTGCATCACCTACCATTCCCCTGCATCACCTACCATTCCCCTGCATCTACCATTCTCCTGCATCACCATTTTCACCATCACCCTACCATTCCCTGCATCACCTACCATTCCCCTGCATCACCTACCATTCCCTGCATCACCGACCATTCCCTGCATCACCCGACCATTTCCCTGCATCACCGACCATTTCCCTGCATCACCTACCATTCCCCTGCATCACCTACCATTCCCTACATCACCTACCATTCCCCTGCATCACCTACCATTCCCCTGCATCACCTACCATTACCCTGCATCACCTACCATTCCCCTGCATCACCTACCATTACCCTGCATCACCTACCATTCCCCTGCATCACCTACCATTCCCTTGCATCACCTATCGTTCCCCTGCATCACCTACCATTCCCCTGCATCACCTACCATCCCCATGCATCACCTACCATTCCCCTGCATCACCTACCATTCTCCTGCATCACCTACCATTCTCCTGCATCACCGACCATTCCCCTGCATCACCGACCATTCCCCTGCATCACCGACCATTCCCCTGCATCACCGACCATTTCCCTGCATCACCGACCATGCCTCTCACCTACTACAATGCTTCATTCTTCACCTGCATTGCTGTTAAGTGTTACTTTTTTTAAATTAGGAATTACAGGTGTGCGTACATGGGCCGATAATTTTTTATTGTTGTATTTTTGTAGGGGGGAGGTGGAGGAAGTGCCTCGATAAGTCGTAATTTGGGATAATTCAGCAAGGCCAGAGCCCCATACGTGCCGAGATATCGAGGTTTTACTGTACGCACCAACAGACATTAACTAAACACAATGACTAAGAAAGAAGCAATAAACAATGACAAAATTATATTAATTTGACATAAACACTAATGAATTACCTGGGTACATGACTGATAAACATAAAGGGCATTTGTTTAATACACTCTGACAGACATGAGTTGAATATAAACTGACAGGCAGAGTTAAATACCAAGATTAACAGACATTAACTGAATACAACTACCAACAAAATTTATGAACCAGATGTCTAAGCCCACAATACACTGAGAATCAATATTAAATAATAAAGTTGATGCTGAGAATAAATTTAGTATGTGAAATGAGGATACCTGTATGAGAGAATCTGTGGGTATTTCTCCTTGTTGTCTTAGCTTCTATCAGTAGCCTTCAACACATATCTTGCATCACTCTCCCCTCTTATCTAACCCTTTCTTAAAGAGATTTCTGTATTCCTTGGCTCCATCCTAAACAACAAATTATAGTGGGAAAAGAGTAAAGATAGTGTATAAACAGGGAGAATATTATGGGCTAAAAAAAGTGAACTGATAACTAATTACTGGTATTACACACAATGGGTGTCACAAGTGTTTCTTATCCCTTGAAGATTTTGTGTGTCATTCATAGAGGTTGAGAGAAGCCATACATACTAAAAGAATAGATGCACTGTGGTGTATTCCCTATTAAGGAGATAGTGTATGATGGGTAGCTGCTGTGAATTAGTGCTTACAATGTAACCCCATCCCCAAACTTGGTGTAACAACTCATATGGGCTGTTTGGAATGGCATAGAAGGCAAAGAGTGTAAACTGTGGAGTGGTGGAATGGGTGAGGAGCAGTTAACTAAGATGATATGGAAATGTGAGAAGGATACAGGACAGGATAATAAAGGGAATGTAGCAAATGTGTTGGATAGAAGGAAATGATCTACATTGTTGAAAGAAAAGGTAGAATAAAAAATTAGGGAGGAAGCAGAGTGGAGAATAAGGCCAAAGGAGAAAAGCAGTAATAATGCAAGCTGGAGATTCTTTTGTCATGGCCACCCCCACATAAGGCATCTTCCTGGAGGAATGAGGATTCACAAAAATGGTTCTCAAACTGTCTAAAATGTGAAGTTGCCACCCAAGGGGTCACGCTATGGGTTGACTCCTAAACGTTCACTGCAGGTTACATTCCCCTTCAATCATCCACAAAAAGTAATAACATACAGAGGACATACACTTACTTATGAGTTTGATTAAAAAGTGTGATATTTGTGGTTGTGAGATTATCGGATTGCGATTGCTCACTTGTCACCTGCATGGAGGCCCCTCCAACATCCAAGACAGCAGCCGTTGCTTTCTGCCACTGCATAGAAAGAATAAAATTCATTAGAAGCTACAAAATCACAGCTTCTAATGCACATACAATATTCTAACAAATCTTACACAAGAATAATATGATCCATTACCTTTTCAAAAATCTTAATACAACTCTAAAAAAAAGAAAATCGTGATTAGATTATATAAGATAATACTGTATGTAATGAGCCCCTCACTTCCATACATGATTAAGTTTAAAGAGCCAAACTACAAATCACTGACGATTATTTTCAATAATTATTTGTTGTTGGGTTGCTTTATGTTTGCAAGTTAATATCAAAATATTTATGCAAATTTTTTTTTTATAGGGATACTGGTACAATGTACCAGTGGTACATGTTCTACAATGAGAGAATGATGCTACATTGTGTGAAGCAATATGAGTAAACCAGATACAGTAGATATCTTGGAACTTACTTAGGAAGGGGGGAATACTGTAAGTGAACACATTAGTTACAGCAGTGACAGTGACTTAATAACAGCAAAATAAGGGGAAGCCTTCACTCTCGCTTGGCTCTAGCCACTCTGCAGTGTGGTAAGAAAAAAAAAATTGTTGAGGACACAAATAAAGAAAGTGGATATGGCGAGTATACAGCGGGAACAGTTTTGTGAGGACACCTGAAGTGGATCAAGGAACTCAAGGAGCCAAGTCTCTGATCTTTAGCTCCTTGTGTATGGTGTTGCCTCTGAGCTGAATAAAATTGTCTGCATTAGCCAAATAAATTATTATAAGTGGCATCCATGTCGCTAAAGAGTTAATGAAGGTCTCCCCTGTGGCCTATTTCTCTAAAACTTTACCTTACATCCAGGCACATCTTGTTAACAAAAGTTCCCGAATGAAGGAAAAAATCTGTCAATTACAGTACCTTTAACCCCTAGGCTTCAGGTCATGTCATATGATGTGCATCTGTAGAGCTTCGGGTCACATCCCATGAGATTTTGATCTTTCATAGGCCTACATGAATAAAAAGGGAAGGCCTAGCTAGATTATGTTGCCAAGTAGGTATTTATCTTTCACTCACTCACACATGAGAGCCTCCCAGACTCTTCTCAGCTTTTGTGATGTATGAATCTCGCCCTTGGACTTGACTCATTTCACCATGTGATTGTACCCCCTAACCCCCAAGCACAAGTCTAGTATTGCCAAGGATTGTTAATAGTGTAAATAGTAATAACAGTAAAACAAGTGTCCTGCACCTCATACTGCCTACAAATTAGTGTTGTTTACCTCGTTACTCCTGCATCACACACACACGTCACTTCACAAACATACTCAACTCTTCCTAGCCCATGTTGCCAACCTGTGCTAAAGACATTTATTTATTTCTTGTTTATATCATGCATGGCCCGCTTGTAAGACTAGAATTGCTTTTTATTTGTTTTTTAAATGCTCCCGAATATACCCGTGTAGGGGTAGGGGCAGATGCTGACCACAGCCCGAAGCCAAGGGGTTAATACTCTCCTACTTTTGGGAGGGGTAAATCAAAATACAATGCTGAGAAGCTATAGGGTAGTGCAAGGCAAGTGGAAGAGGCTAGAACAAGAATAAATACTGTATGGCAAAAGCACTATATCTACCCTTATACAGGGAGACATAAAAAAATACACCAGACTGAAAATATCAGCAAGAAGCAAAACCAAAGAATATAGAAAAACAAGATGGAAGGTAAAGAATGCTATCAGAAGTACAGTTTATGACAAAAATGTTTTACCTTTGTTCTACAACTGAAAATTCAGTCATAATCTTTGAGACCTGAACACCCACTATGACCAAATATCAAAGCACTACACTAAAACATATTACACCATATACCTGTTTTAAGTGATTCATCAAATAATTGACGATGATCCAGCCACTTATGCCTTCCTCTGAACCAGACAAAATGTTAACATTGTCATGGACAACTTGGAAGGTCGTGTTTGTGCCAAGAAACTCTCGTATCGTTGCCAGTACTGCCTGTGCTCCCTCTGGATCAAATTTTCTGGATGATAAATAAGTGATCATAATGAAAGTATTGGATATTGAGGAAACTTAATACAAACACTTAGAATTTAAATCTAATATTGATACCTAACTTTTCCAGAAGAAGTGAAGGAAGTCGGGTGCAGTGATGACCTCCCTAACTTCTTGTGTATCAATGGCTTATTACACAATATGCTGTATCCATATTGTCTCTAGCGGGCCATCAGGACTAGAGGACCCACTTTCGCTTTCAAAACCTATATCTAAATTTAGATATCTATGACTTAATTCAAATACTGTACTGTACTGTGCAGACACTTTATAACTAAATCTTGGTGATTGTACATTTCCAAATCTTTATGTAATTATGTAATACAGGTCACAAACTGTAGTAGGCAGCTACCAAACAGGGAGGTACTACCATCTGGAAAGACATTGGAAGCATAATCTATTGTCTAATAGTAGACCCTGCTGCCATATGGCATCAAGAAAATTGTGACCAAGTCCCAGGTTGCTGATCTGACTTTCTGCCTCATTTACACACAATTGCAGGGTCTCAAGAGTTTCTCTTACTTTGACAACACAACATACATACGTATATTGTTTCTCCCTTTATTATTACTATTATTATTATTAATATTAGTGTTATTATTACTGTATTATTATTATTTTATTATTCTATTTTTAATTTTGTATTTTGTATTATAAATTCTACCTTTGGTTTGTCTAATAATTATCCCGACAGTGATACAGCCGAAAACAGATCCACCAATCACAATCACCTTTACCAAGTATTGCCAGGTAAAATTGTGAGCACGAGACCCAGGGTGGGGTCAGTGCATTTTTGGCTGACTGTACAATTCTCTCTCGAGTGGTGCAGCCAAGTGAGTAACAAGCCAGACCCCGGGTGTCTTGCGGGAGAGCACCAAGAGTGTTAAGTAGCTCCTCCAGCTCATCTGAGACTAACCTAAGTATCCTCATTCCAGCAGTGGCTCCAACATACAGCAGGGCATCAGGGCGATGGAAGCTGGGTACAAAGGCCTCGGTCTCAGCCAAGCAGGGTCCAAAATACCGCCTCAGATCATCAGCATGGGTGGCAAAACTATTTACACCACCTGAAAATTTAATCCTGTCTAGTTTTGACTTTACTTGGGTCTTCTGAATTATTACTAATAAAAATAAAAATGGAATATACAGTAATAGTTTTTTTCTGCTCTGATGCAGTGACTAGAATCAAAAGCAATATACAGTACTACTGTACTCTCTCTCGCTCATTTGCTGTCCCAAAATTTACATTTTATACAACCCCATATCATACATCAGCAGCTTGTCCATCCCCATAAACCACTTGAAACCTTGTTCCTCAGTCACACACACAGTGTAGTGCTTCCTTGATGTTCATCCCTGTCCTATGTTGTACAGTAACTCCTTCATCCCATCCTTTTATCTCCTTGAACTCTTGCTTTCTACCAACAAACCACTTTTGAATTACATGTACTGTACAGTACATACACTTTCTTTCTAATTTTTATTTCGGATTCTCTCAATATTTGTGTCACCTTACCAAATTCTGATTGGCTTTTTTAGTCTGATACCCATATTTAAACAAAACATCAGTTGTCATATCCTTTATGTCATTTCCCTTAATTTATGGGATGGCAAACCTTAGGCGAGAAGGGCTAGTTTAGCTCGGAACCTGAGTATAGTTGATGGCCAGTTCCACCTGGCCAAAGGATTTAACCCATATCTCTTGAGCTGGGAGTCCTAAGTACTGCCCAGTGAGTCATCAAGTCCTAAAGACAGAAAACAACACAAAAAATACCTGAAATAAAACAGCGATGAAGAAGCTTGACGTCGGCAGTTCCAAGAGGCATTTCACCATTCCATGTGAAGACAAACACCTCACTGTGAGATGATCCAGCATCCACCACCACACCAAACTGGACATGAAAGATAATTTCTATATAAAGAGAACAGACACATTTCAAAGTTAAATAAAATTAATCATTTTTGTTATGGAATGTAGATATACTGTAGCCTGTGTTTATGATAGCGTGTCTACCTACTCATCTATCAATCTATTGTGAGTTCACATAATTTCAATACATCTAAATATTTACTGGTACAAGTGCTTAAAATAATTTTTGGGAAGTGCAATAAACCCTAGATAACTTGGTAATTGATAACTCGGCATGGATATGGTCTCGGAATGTATTAGTATAATTCGGGAAATGCCGATATATAAAATTATCTGGGAAAATCTCAGCATATCTGGCCACCCGCATCACCTACCATGCCTCTGTGTCACCCACCATGCCTCTGTCACCCACCATACCTCTGTGTCACCCACCATGCCTCTGTCACCCACCATACCTCTGTGTCACCCACCATGCCTCTGTCACCCACCATACCTCTGTGTCACCCACCATACCTCTGTGTCACCCACCATACATCTGTGTCACCTACTATGGTGCTTCATTCTTTGCCTGCAGTGCTGGTAAGTGTTACCTTTTTACATTTAGAAATTACATATACCCTGTACACATAATATGGGTCAATGATTTTTTATTGTAGTAATTTTGTAGGAGGGGGAAGTGCCTCGATAAGTCAGAATTTGGGATAACTCGACAAGACCAGAGTCCCATATGTGCCGAGTTATCAAGGGTTTACTGTAAGCATATTGCATCTTTCTGTTATCATCAACTGTTTTTGTCACTGGTATTCATGTACAGTACAGGTAAAATATACAATTCACATACAGTACTGTAGTTATTAATGATGAATACCTATGTAACCTGGCTTTCAATACACAAACACAAGTTTATAAATGAACAGGACATCTTGATCAGCCCAGTGTTTCTCCAGTCTCTTCTCAAAGGCCTGGCTATTGCGAGATCACCTAACAAAATACTGATCCTAATGACAATATAAAAGTCATGTATCAGTTGATCTCTTCATGTCAAATCCCCTTAGTAATGTAAAGGTGTCTATAAAACAAATGAAAAACACAACTTAAAAAAATTAAAAAATGCCCAGGATGCACTTAAAATAAATAACTGTACAGTACAGGTATTGTACTTGTCAATTTTGATGTGAAGAAAAAACTTGGTCATGTACAGTACAATCATTCTTATATGTATTATTTGATCAGTTTCATGTGATTTGCCCCATATTTTAACTCATAAATTTTGAATCTAATATGCTTCACATTCTGTCAATCCTTTCGTAATCTCATTATATTAGTACAGTACACTGTATTCTGCTTTACAAGTGAGCATATGATTAAGAAAAGACTAAATAAAAAAATGCCATTTAACCTTTTTAGTTGGTTCTAATATTACAATAACTACCATGCTTTTTTTATTACAGTAAAAATTCTCATATTTCCAGACCCCCATGTTAACCTCATTTGATGTGGTGTGTAAAGCTCATAAATTTCTCGGTTTTAACTCTTAAACGATGAAATTTTCTAAACAGCCTTGCAGGGGAAAATTAAGGTTTTAAAAATGGGCAAAATTAAAAAATTTTCTTAGGAAAAGAAAAGGTTTTGCTCAGTGAATACAGTGATATAATATTCCATTAACAACCTGTGGTGTACTGGACAGCATGTCCGCCTTGCAAGCGAGCGGACCCGGGTTCGATCCCCGGGCAGAGTGAAACTATGGGCAAGTTTCTTTACGCCATTTACATCTGTCTACCCAGCAGTAATTGGGGACCTGAATGTTAATCAATCTGTGGATCGTGTTCCAGGGTAATGGTTAGCCAGTGCAGTTGATGAGCTGTCTGGTCTTCTTGACACTGGGTTACACAGCTTGTTAATTCAGGGTGTGGTTGTTGTGTTGGTGACAGCTTATACACCTTAAACAAATTCACGCCCAGGTGGCCCCAGGGCCGGTCATCCTCGTGTAACGAGGATGACCATTATTATTTATCATAATATTCCACATACGTACAGTACTATGCCTACGAGAGCCACAAACAATGAGAGAGAAGATTCTGTGTTATGTAACCAGGTGGGAGGTAGAAGGGCCAGCTTAAGACCTGTTTTTATTATTGATTCATTATTATATTCCCATATGATCTGCCAGTCACTTATGGTTTACAATTCATCACAAATATCATATCTTCAATAATCTAACCTTCTCACTCCCTCTCTCCTTTCTGTAACAGTTCAGAGGAATGAAACTTCTAAACAACACAGAAACCACTTACTGTATTATGATAAGTAAAATAAAAAAAAAAGGTATCAAGATGAAAATTATATAAATTCTTATTACAGTATGGTATTTTTACTCAATAATATAATAGTGTAGACCGATGCTTGAAAGGGCTGGGCTTACAAGGAATGTGGATTTGAATCATGAAAACACAGTCAGTACCTATCCATGCACTTCCCAAACACAAGTGCTCTCAGTTAAGTCATATTTCTTTCAGTAATCAAGAAGAACAGGTTTATGGGCCTGGGGCATCAACATGGTATGGTAAAAAACAAACAAAATTCATTCACAGTGATGTTGTACCATCGGTTTTCTCGATGATTTGGCAGTCCTCATGCAGCAAGGAGTCTTTCCACATGACTAGTCACTGGAATTGCTAGAAGCTTCCTCCAAGACGACAAAATATGCAACTGGTAGAAGGAGGGACGTGAGGAGGGGCCAAAGTGAGAAAGGAAAAGTTGCCTCGAGTCACAATAAATCACTCAAACGGGAATCAGGCACCAAACTAAAAAATTATGGCACAATAAAATCTTGATTATATAGATGAACAAAATGAGGGACAAAAGGTACTCATCAGCCATTTATAACCCCGCCGTTTAAGGTTTAAATAGGAAAAGTCGGTGATAAAAGTTTATGTACAGTATTGTAAACAAGGAAATATTATTATGTAATTTCAACACTTAACACCTTCACCTTTTGCCTACATAGTCAAGTGGAGTGTGAAGCTAGGAGAAATATTTTCATCCTTATTATTCCTAAATCATTAATATCCTCTTTTTTCATAAATATTCTACCATTTCCACCAAACAATACTGTACCTGCAACTGAAGTAAGATCATACTGCATCTAGAACTGTCGAGGGTAAGAATTACAGTATTCATCATGATTGATAAAGTTGGGTGTTGTTAGTTATAATAATTCATCCATTCCTAATATATATACTGTACTGTACAAGGTACTGTACTGATTTACTGGATATTTGAATTCAGCAGCCCAGTTTTGGACCACACTTGGTCTCAAAGTAAAGTTTTACTATATATTTTCCACCGTCATGTCAGGTGAGGCACTCAAGTCAGTCATCCAGCCACCAATGATCCCTTAGGGCAGATAATGTATCAATAACTCTCCCTAATTATGAGAGATGCAAGTAAACACAATTTCTACCAACCCAAAAAGTTGCATGATTTCTATGTAATGTAAATTATGTGTTGAATTTAAGCCACCACACCACTTGCCCTATGCAGGAGCTCACACAGTTGAGTCACCAGATTCAACAGGCTTAACAAGGTTGCCGTTGTAAATAGGCAACTCCCCCCCCTCCCACACTACAGCTGCCCAAAAGGTTGCAACCCTTAAAAATAAAGACAGAAACAGAAATTTATTAAATACAATTGAGATCTTACGACCGACTCGACTTACGTCCACCCGCACTTACGACCTGCCTCAGTCGTACCAAAATGTGGTCAAATTATGTATTTTTGAGTCCCAAAGTCAGTACACAGATAAAATTTTCATCTGTAATTCACTTTAAAATGGCTGGCAAGCTTAAAAGTGAGTGTTTTGTAGTGCTGAGAAGAAAAAGGGACCCCATTTTTCGATTTTCTATGTGTTATTTAAGCATTTCCGACTTACGACCATTTCGACTTACGACCTGGATGTCGGTCCCTAACTGTATCCTCCATATGAGGTTTAGTTAAAATCCAGTGCTATTTATTCGAGTTCTTGTGTTTGGAATTTTTGGATGTACATACAGTACTAATTAAAAAGCAAGCATTCCTACATTTCGTGTTGGGGTGGTGGAGGATAAATAAAGGGTGGTGGGGGATAAATAACTACACCAAACACTATTAAATACCCACACAACAGCAACTATTTACAGCACCACTTACCTTCTTTGGTCCATTAAGAGGCTCCAAAAACAACCAAAAAGCAAACATCAGTCCTGTGATGCCAATGATGAAAGATGCTAAAGTCACCATCCACCAACTCCCAAATGCAAACATATGCTCCTCATCATCTGTAAAGATAAACAACACTGTTAGCTCAAACTGTGAAGAACAAATATAGCTACAAATTATTATAAGTTGTATACAGGGGGTCCCCGGGTTACGGACGGGTTCTGTTCCTGAGGATGTTCTTAAGTCGGATTTGTAAGCAGGTCGAAACACATGCTATGTGCATACCATAGTTACAGAACAATTTTTAATTCCCGCTACCTGTATATTATAGCCTTTGTCCTTATATACATCTAAAATCACTTATTTTAAGAGAAATAAGAAATAGAATGACAAAATACAGTACGTAAATGAAAGTAAAAAAGCAGTCATCAGGTAAATGAAATACTGTACTATCAGGAAAAGAAGCTCTACCTAAGTGTTATCAACACACCTCACATACTTCTCTGTGAGATGGGTCAGAGTAATCATAAATTTCAAAGCAAGTGACAAAAATGCCTGAAAACATCTACAAACATTCAAAATACCCTGCACTTGTTCATCTCCTCAACAAACATGTACAGAACTCTAAGTGAATCTTTAGTATCCACAATGATTCACAACATTTCATAGCACCTCAATATGTAAATTGTTCTGTATTACCAGTAAGTTGACTTTTCTCACACATTTAATATTTCCTTAAGTTTGGAACAACAGTCAAATGTTTGTACAGTAGCAAGGTTTTCTCAAGTGTTGTGGCAGGTGATTCAAAGATAATCTGAGAGGCTGAAGACCAAGAGAACAATATTGTAGTAAATCATAAAACAAATGGGACAAACTACAGTACAGTACAGCCACTTCAAGATTAGTTAAGGTCGTTAAAATAATAAGAAAATGTTTTGTTCCAGTAAAAAATCAAGCTGAAAGATCAACCATCAGTTGAGCTGACAGTCATTTCACAGTGAAAACCCTGTATACTGTACTGTACATGATTATTATCAATCACTTACCTAAGAGACCAACAGTAAGAATCTCACCATCTTGAATATTAGCTTGTTTGAGGGTCTTGTTTGGGTTCAGGGGCAGATTGTCTCTACTTCGCATGACATATCCACTGGCCACAGATACACCCTAGGAATACACTCAATCACTTTATTGGGAGAATACAAAAAAAAAGAACTACTGTACAGTAATTGGTTTCTTTGAACAAGAAAATGAAAACCAACCTATTGAGAAGTCCTGTTCAGGAAAAAATAAGAAACTAACACACAAGCCCATTAGGACCATCACTTCCACTAGAAAACCAGAGAAACCTACTCCTGACAAACCGTGCCATTACACTGAAGTGCCACGAATATGGTATGATCTCCCCTCTTTGCTCTCCAATGTCACTTCAATAACTAATAAATTTGACGAACTGGCAACAACAGTCCCATCAGTCGCTGCCAACATTGTTGCCATATGTGAAGCTTGGCAAATTGTTCCTGAAACGTGCCATATTGAGGGATATCAACTCTTTCATCACCTTTGTTCACATGGATGCGGAGGGGGCATTGCCCTCTTCTGTCAAGATGAACTACGCCCATCACGCCTGGATGTTCAAGTCCCAGCTGATGTGGAGGCATTATAGGTACGTGTCATGCCACTGGCCCACCCACACCACACTGCTTCCATCACATACTGTGTAGCATACCACCCACCTCACTCACCCACCAGAGACACTCTTATCAATCAACTCATTACCACCTCAGAGTTAGGTACCCATGTGCCAAGTTAGTATTATGCGGGGATTATAACAAAATTGACACCACTGATATCCGGGACCAGCTGCTACTAACACAAGTTGTGAATTAACCCACACACGGTCAAAATACCCTTGACCTTATCTTAACTGACTTAGCGGACCAGTACCAACCACCTCAATCAATGCCTCCTATCGGGTGTAGCACACACCTATCAGTGTTCTGGTCTCCAGCTCCCACTCTCAGCCAAGTGCAGAGACGCTACATCAAGACCTACAGGCCGATTACTGACTCTGCAGTGTGTCTCTTTGGGCAGTGGATAGTTCACCATCCCTGGACTGAAGTATTTAGTGTGGATGACGTGGACACCAAATTGATAAATTATACCAACACCACCACGGAAGCTCACCACCACTTTTTCCCTGAGAAGTCCGTCAGATCATACCCAGCTGACTTGCCCTGGATCACACCTCGGATCAAGAGACTTATGCAACAGAGACACAGCGCCTTTTATCTAATGACCACAACCGCTACAGGTTCCTTCGCAACCAAGTCTTCTGTGAAATACGCCCTGCAAAGAAGTCTCACTACCCAACCAAGTTACAACACCTGAAGCAGACCAACAACAGTCATTGTTATGTTTTGTGTTAAAACTCAAAAGTTTAGCATTAGCCTTTTCTTGCATACAGTATGTAGCATAACTGGCCAAAGGGATAATGTATTATTTTTTCCAAAAATTCTCAATTTTAAACATGCATGACAATTTAACACAAAAACATCTTGTGACAACACTAATCAAGAAAGCAAACATGTGTAATTTATACATATTTTGTTAATTTTACATGATTAAACCTCAAAAACTGTCTTCAATTTGATATTTGGCCAGCTATTTCAAGTACTGTACTGTAATGACCAATCAACCTTAACACAAATTTGAATTCAGTAATCTTATGATAACTAATATATACAGAACAAGAAACATGAGATTTACTACTTATTGATTTTAAATCATCATAACTAGAGTTCTTCTCTTACCATTCCTTCATTCATTTTATGATTACTGTACCAGTAAGCAGCAGGTCTCATAGGGTAATGCAGCTTTCTTAAAAATATCTACCATGTTTTTAATTCAGAGGGTTCAACCAGCTATCATAACGTAAACATTTTCATTGATATAGCGACTGGTAAACACATACTGTACCTTGTAATTACAGTATGTATCAAGCACTTTGCCGACAGTGTGTGTTGCTGGGACGTTCATGACCAGGTGACCAGACATTTTGCCACTGAGGACACTCCACGCAGTAATCTTCATGGTCATAATATTTAGTCTTTGGCCTTCGTAAATTCCATAACAATCTGGTTATCTCTCAAGCATAAACATGCTGTTGGAGAAAAGAGACAAAAGGTTTTTATCAATCCATGTTATCTTTACTCTTCTCACTTTTGTGTTGGGTGGATCAAGGAGTTCAGAAACTAAAAGGAAGGAAGAATAATGTGAAGCATGGTCAATGCAAGACAAGTATAGACTATTGTACAGGAAAGGCTACAACACCAAGAAGAAAAGGTTAGACTTCCTTTTCTATCTGCCACCCAAAAACAAGTTAGTTAATCATAGCTACAGTATAGTGTACACCCAATCATACACAATCACAAGTTTTGGACTCTTTTGAGGATGGACACCAGCAGTTCTTTTTACTGTACAATGGATTATAAAAAGTCACTTTGTCACCCAAGCGAGAAAGTTTCCAGTGTTTAGACACCATAAAGATATCCTAATTTAAATACAGGATAGGGTTTACAGTGGAAGGAGAATTATTATTTTTTTATCATTAGCTTACTAGCCGTTTGGGCAGTTTTACCAGAGTTAGTACAGGAGGAAACTGGGGACCGGGAAATCTGTGGCGTTTTGGTAGGGTCACACTGGATAACACCCTTCTCACGTGTGTCAGGCCGAGGCTCGAACCCTTGACATACAGTGGGGTATGCTATAACGAACAGATCCTACTACGAATATTCCTATAACGAACGGTTTTACCTATAAAATTGAGAATGCTATAACGAACGAAACTCCTACAACGAACATTATTTAAAAAAAAAAAACAATTATTTATTTATTTTTTTTACTAGTTTATTGTTTTTTTATTACAAGTATTAATGATATTCTTTATTTCAGGGGTTTAGATGCATATGTATGCACTTTTTTACAATTTTATATTATATTTTTCAGTGTTAAGTGGTTGTATTTGGGGGCCTGGAACGGATTAATCCTATAACGAACGAATGCTATAACGAACAAGGTTCTAGAACCAATTAGATTCGTTATAGCATACCCCACTGTATTGGTGAAAGTTAGGCACATTACCGCTGTACCACCAACACCATGCAACAAATTCTGTTCGTTCCTTTTTAATTCTTTATATTTACTTATATTTATATTCCTTATTCTTACTTCTTTCACTCACTCTTATGCTTTCTTTTACTTATTCCTGTTATTCTTTCTTGTTATACTCGTAAGAGGTGGAGGGGGGAAGAATTGAGGAGAGAGGGAAGTTGAGGTATTTGTCTATGGTTGAAGGGAGGAAGGCTGTGGTCAGTGGGAAAATAGGCTAACATACAATAACTTAAACAGAGAGGAAATATGGGACAGTTATTATACAGTATATAGGACTCACCGTATTACTGCATAATACCAAGGCATTTATAACACATCACTCTTTCTCAATAAGGGAGGGATGAATTAGGACTCTTATTAACGGTTACTGTATTTATTGAATGATAGAAGAGTGGAAAATATAAGAGACAAAGGAAGAAGTGGGAAGATAAATATATACTTTTTAAATGTGTTTGATTCCATATAGTTTGGACACAAAGTAAAATATCTCTACCATTTACATATATTACTTTAACACCTATGAAGTCAGATTTCTTCTACGGGGTTTAAATTTTACAAAAACAATAATTTTTCTTCATTAAAAGCTCATCCTAACATATAAAAATGTACCCTAACATCTATTTAGCTTTCTATAATTTAATTTTACCATAATTAAGGTCCCACAAACAATATACAGTACTGTACAATACAGGTACAGCATAATGATTTTTTTTTAAGGATACCACCTCACGTCATGTGTTCATCTACATTCCAGAGCCTGTGCATGTCCAATACCTTAAACTATCTTCTAACAGTAAGAGTCCAAGAAGTGAATAACCACCTGAGGTGTATTTCACACAAACACCACTAACATTGTCCTAGTTCATCATCTATGAGGAGCAGACTAATGTTTTCTTCACACTTCCACTCGAGACTCTGATTTTGGTTACCATAAAGATTTTGAACGAATAGAACTTTCTGAAATTAAATATATTCACGGTTTTGTAAATAACATTGAAATAAGAGAAGCTATCCCTTTCAGCAGAAGGCACCTTTTACCATTAAGTTATATGCATTTAAACATTTACGGAGTTACTGCGCATGCAATAATTTTGAGTTATTTCCAAAAATAAAATTCAAGTGGAAAATAAACACTGACTGATCCCATTTCCTTTACTTTTTCTTTTATCATCTTTGCCACCGATTGGCTCGTTAGCCGCTTGGGCGGTCGGTCACGTCTCTCTTACGTACTGATGGCAAGTACTTGCTCCTGAATATATCGGAACCTGCTCCAGTGTTGGTCAAATCTGGCCTTGAAAGAGCTCACACTCGATGCCGTCACAACACTCTCTGGCAGATTGTGACCCCTTGTGGGGTGGGCATCTGCCAGCTTCAGGTATGTGCATTCGTCCGAGTAGTGCCCCAAGATGTTTATACACTTCAATTAGGTCACCCCTTATCCGTCTGTAATTTAAGCTAGGCAGTTGCAGGCGTTTTATTCTCTCTAGCATAACTCGGGGACCAGAAAGGGCGTGACAGTACTACAGACAGGGAAGCACCTCACTCTTGAGGATCATGACGAGCGACAGACCATCCAGTTATCCAAACAACCTTCTTATAGGACCTACTAGTTTCATTGCTTGATTCACCTTCTCACAATGGCCCGAGAACTTAGGTTCCTTGTCAACATACACACCCAGGTTCTTTTCACATCTGGTCTCAATTAATGCAGTCTCTTCGTCCCGTTGGGACCTATGATACATCTCCTTACTGTAGGTGTGACTCAGGTGCATCCTATGGCACTTCATGACACTGAATCTTAGCAGCCATTTCTTTGACCATTCTTGAAGCTTATTGAAATCTTTCTGTAGCTCTCCAGTCTGTTTGGTTCTTAATTTCCCTAAACAATCTGGCATTGTCCAAAAACATTTGTATGGAGGAATGTATTGCTTCTGGCATGTCATTTATGAAGCAAATAACAACAGGCCTAATAAACTGCCCTGTGGTCCCGCTTGTACACACACTGATTGCGATCGTGAAGAAGGCCTCTGATCCACGCTAGTACACATCCCCGAACCCTGTAGCCTTCCAACTTAATTCTCAACCTTTCATAGCCTTGTCAAAAGCCTTGGCAAAATCTATGTATAATGCAGATATTTCTGCCTTGTTCTAAAATCTGAGTCCAAACATCAAGGACCTTGAGTAATTCTGTTAAACAGGGGCGTCCCGGCCTTAAATCATGGATGGCAATGTTAATGAGGGTAAGGTTTGATAACAAGTGACATACATTTGAATAAAATTATCAATAAAGTTGTTTACAGAAACACGAAGTTTAACTGTGGCCAGAGAACATTGGTAACCACCAATTCAACACCGAAACACAAGCATATCAGAGGAAAAAAGAGAGATATAGTGATACACCGTGAACCAGGGAGCTCACTCAAAGGCTACTACTCCATTATTACCAGAAACACGGAGATTAATTGGCAAGAATTCAATGATAAACCAAATCGTACCAAAAATGCAAGTGCCCAAGTAAACTGGAGCACCTGTTACCTCCATTTATGTTAGTAGAGATACACCAATACTCGGGACGTTTGTCATACGTGGACAAGGCCATTAGCCATTAGGGTGCTCCCGGAAACGCAAAGTTTAATTGGCCCAAGTCCATTGTTAATCTAATTACATAATACTACAAGTCAAAATGCTAAAATAGAACACCTGGGCCTTACTGTCAAGGAACAAAACACTCAAGGAACAATATAAAACGTTATCTTGCCCGTGTTGCCTGTGCTGTTGTTACTGTAAACACCAACAGCTGACAGACGAGTTGAAGTTATGGAACACCATCACAACTATCATTTGTAAAGGAATCATTATTTTCTTTTATTTTATAGAATAACCACTGATTAAATAAAAAAAATGCTAGATTACTCTGAGTTTTTGATAGTTCTCTTGGTTGTATTTGCGTATGTTACGTCGTAAATCTTTTTAAAACTCTTTGTTTCCTGAGCTTGAATGATAGAATAAGCCCCGCCCACTTCATGACGTCACGCGGGATCAACCTGTGACGTCACGTAATTATAGTAAATACAAAGTAGACGATGTGAGTGGCGTGTGTGGCGGATACTGTGCAAATAATTCCCGTTTTACAATGACTAATCACAAGATACAGGTACGTAACCGGTACCCAAGTGTGTCTAAATATACCGGCCGTATTGTGTGAGAAATCCGTGGACATTAGGTCTTAAATCAGGGAGAAAAGAGCAAAAAGGTGTTGAGTGTTCGTAGGCTGGAGATAATGCAGAGCAGGTTTGTGCTTGGCTCGTGAAGCCCGCGCCAAGCCCAAGGATAAGTGCCTCGATAATTGTTGCATTTATCCTGCATTTATCCCTCTTTTCTCTCTTTTCTTTCAGTTTGTGGGGTCGCCCTGTGGCCACCACGGAAATTACACGTTCTACAAAGCGTTCAAATACACGCTACACGGAAAACAGAAAATTTTGTCTCTGGGTGAATTTTTCTTCGTGAAGATTTGGGAGGAAGAAGACATCATATCTGTGGGAGAAGCTCAGTTACTGTGGGAAGACCGATCCTCAGGACAGATTCTCGTCTCACTCAGGATATATTTCCTCCCGGAGAATACTCCAGATGGAAGATGCGAGGAACATGGCGAGGTGAGTGTTGAATACTATGAACTTGTTGACGCGCTGGTGGTAGCATAGGCCTACTTACTCAGTCCTCCCCTCCCGCACACTCTTCACACCTAATTGCCTTACGACATGTCTTGAATAGTACCCTCAACTCTCATTTTCTGAATGTTGATGATGCTAACTTGACTTGCGCTGGTGATAGGCCTATGTGACTTCATTTCCTTCATCATACAAGACTATCCGTCACCATAAAACAAACCCTCAGTAATCTAAGCAGTCATGCTATTTAGCCGATATGGCAGTATGCAAATTTAAGAGTTCTGTGTTAGTTGCCTTCGAACTTGTTGACGACTAGCATAGGCCTAATTGGTGAAACTTTTGGAAGTAGTTGATCCGAATTTAAGCTAATGATCATAAGTTAGTTTTAGTTGGTTCATAAAACAACTTAATGGTTACGGTATATATTTTAGGACAGGTATATGCGAATACAGTTTTAGGTTGTTTTTATAAGGTAGTGACAAGGTGATTCACATGTCATTCATAATAAACCACAGTGAGCACCCATAAAACAAGCATTATATTGCTTCTGTCACTTTGTATGCTCTTAGATCGTTGTGGGAACATAGGCCCATATTACCGTTACCCACTTATCAGGGTAACTATCAAGAACTGCTTCAATCTAAACTTAATTACTTTCCACAGTTATGGTGTGTGGACTCTAAATCTGTATGTGGAATTTAACGGCCCCATTTCAAAGGGTTAGTAAACTTGACTTGAAGGAGAAATGTTGGTACAGTATCAGATTTGGTTAGAACTGGTGACATTTGAAATAGTTTGGGGTAATTAAATAATAATAATAATTACGACTAATAGAAATATTTAAGATATGTGTATATTGTATTTATTATTTGTGAAATTGGTTACTGTGACAGTGAAAATGTTAAATTGAAATAGTCAAACATTTGTAGTTTTGAAGACATTATTGTACCTAACACTATGTTTATGTAGTGTTGTGACTTGGTGTTGAGTGTCAGATTGTCATTGAATACTGAAAACTTGTGATTTCAACATATGTAAACAAATTATAAGTGCCATGAGAAGTTATTGTTTATATTCTGACATTTTCTGTGCTACAAGTGCAAGATTCTTTCAACAAGAAAATGTGACTGCAAAAGTGACTTATAATATTCTAACAAGAAAATATATACTGTATTCACAGTTGAACCCAACACGTTATCAAGAGAAAATAACTGCAAAAGTGTACCGTTATTACTGTGTACAGTATTATTCTATCAAGAAAATATGACTGCACAGTAGTGTACTCAACCTTGCTAACAAGAAAAGATAGTTGCCTAAGTGTTACGGTACTCTGATCATTCTAACAAGAAAATACTGTTCTGTACTGTAGTAGCTACTGCCTACGTGTACTGTACTCACCATGAAAATATAACTGAATACTGTGGAATCTTTCCATGTAAACAAAATATAACGACTTCAAGTGCATTCAATCAATCTAGCAAGAAAAAGTGTGACTTGTGCTCTTAACAGTAAAACCATGCAAGTAAACGTTGCAACTGTTGAAATGTTTAGTGCCATTTAATTGTTTAGTACACAGCTGAGAGTGGCGTAGGACATTTTGTCAAAGGAATTAGTTATAGATATTACTGTAAAACATTTTGAAAATTGTCGTTTCTGTGTACTATGTTTAACTGACTTGGCGTGTGGCTGACGGTGAATTATATGTGACAGGTTTTTTTTCCTGTAACAGCCTACAAGATTTTTGGGAAAGTTGTGTTTGTAAATTATTCAGGACTTTTTGTTGTAGAAAACGATCTGCTGCTGAATGAATTAGATGTCTGCTTTCTTGAACAAAACATGTCAGAAAGATATGTGCATTTGTATATCTAGTGGACAAACTAAGTCGTCAGGTGATCTGTAATTATCACAGAAGGTCGTCGGGGCCAGAGGGACGGGACACGCCCCCCCCCCCCCTACCTTCTCCACAGAAAGTGCAGTCAGGGCCTTCTCCCACATTAGTGGATTATATAACCATAGGTCTATAAGTAGTTGCATTCACGTAGGTTTTCGCAACGAAGATTACCATTGCTTAGACGTGACGATTTGCAGGTGATGGATAAAGGTTTGAAGTGACGATCAACCAGATGGAAATAAGGTGACCGTGTTGTAGAAAAGCACTAGAACAAAAGAACTCCTGTTTCAGCAGTTAGAATTAGCAATTGAAGGTTCAGTGTCGCTCTTTATTTCGGCCACCATTGTGCCATTCCCAGGATTATAAAGGCATACAAGAAAGAAAATTTTGCTAGCGTTGACTGTGACGAGATAATGAATTTATGTTTTTACTTACTCGTCTCGTAGGACACTTTGACCTTGTAAAACCCTTTGTTAGTCGGTAACTGTCCAAGGGTGGTAGATAACATAACGGTACGAAACAATATATGATTGCATGTGATGTGTTAACAAGGATATTGTAGTGTGACGTAGAAAGAATAATATAGGCTTCTTTGGGTATACTTACTCACTTGTTTATATTACATACAAGTTGCGAGGGGCAAAACATCAATGAAGCCCTAAACTCTGGCATTCATATTAGGGGCTCCGTTGACAGAACCCTAAACCTGGAGCGAGTAACCCCACTCTGCGTGAGGGCCATGGGCACTGTCATAATCAAGTATGGTGATTGGTGGACATACGACGATATGTTGTACTTAGGTTGTTTGATCTACCCATACTCTAGTATTTTCTGTTGGCATCGTTAGAATATTTAGATTTCCTCGCTCAAACAATCAAGTTCCACCAGAAAGAATAATTTTTTTGCAGTCGTATCGCTCTTTATTAATTTATCGATATAGTTATCATTTAAGGACTTATTATATCTCTTGTTTATTGTTGTAATATGCGTGATTTACACGTATGAGCGATCGTGACCTTTGTCAAAAACTTTTCCGTAACTGTTCCTTTAATTATATAAAATTGCAGTACTATATCAATATATATGAAATGATCGTAAACAAGACCATAGCCTCGATTGATATTTCTGAGGGATTGTTGAATGATTAATGGGCAGTTTTACAGGGAAAGGGTGAGTGCGCTTGGCTTGGCAGACCGCGGGTTTAGCGGGAGGGGGGGTGGGGTAGTACTGATAGCTAACTCCGTATGATTTCTACATCGACAGTGTTTTACCAATGCCTGTAAGTCGTTGGAATATACCCTAGGTACTAGAAATAGATGGTGCAATTACTGAAACCCGTGATATTTATGAATTGATCTGGTTGTTATATGGCTCGTGACGGAGCAACCTCCGTGAAAATTCTACCCCCTGCCAGTAGTGTGAGGCGTAGTGGTGGGGGGAGGGGGGTAGCGGCTATCTGTCTTATCTTATCTGTCATAAGAGATGAATCCCACCTTGTTGACATTGTGCCGTCATTGTTGTTCATAAATATGACTTCAAGTCTATCCTCTCGCCTTAGTATAATGCAAAAATAGCGTGTGTACATACTATAAATTCTATGTCGCTAATATATAGCTATATTTTAAGATAAAAACCAATCTATTTGCCCATCTTATAATTTGACGTTGGGCACTTTTCGGAAACTTAAAAAGGCTAGTTGCTTGAAATTGCTGGTTATTGTTGGCATTATATAGGTATTATTTAATGGAGTTTAAAAGTTTATATTATATCAAGTACTAGTTAAAACAGGCAAGTGGCTCTCCCAAGCTTTTTGACATGGGGAAATTTATAAAAGCTAATTACATGAAAAAATACTAGTTGTGGATGATCTATATAAAATTTATAATATTTTCTTATGTACCAAGTTCATTAAATCAGGTTTAAGAAACGATAATGAGAAATCTCCTCTGCCCACCTAAGTGATGGGGGATGTGTGAGGGAGGCAGCCGGACAAAATGGCCGGGGTGGTGGTAGTGGTGGTGATGGCCGTGGTGGTCTATACCTAACAACATCCTTGTTTCCTCAACACTTGCAATTAATTCACTTTTAATTTGTTCTTTGTGTCTGTCTTTGTGAAAGATATATGAAGAATGATTGTGCTTTAGAAACATCCACATAACGACGTCACGACTTGATAATATGTTTTATAATGTTAATATAGTTTATGGAAATATTTTAGTTTAACTGACAATCATAATTATGTATTACATAACTAAGCATACAATCTGACATATATATGTAAATCTTAAGTCAGTGTATCACACAATGTTAATGTAACTAATTGGAGTATTTCATCCTGAATTGTATTCGATATAAGATATAAATCAGCATACACTACAGTGTGTACGTGTGTAAAAATGTGTGCGTGCAGTATAACCGGCGATGAACGTGACCTTGCTGATGCGTCACAGTCACACTAGTACCGCTGGGTTTACGCCGTAACCATGCATCTAACACATCATTATCATGCACTCCGCCCTTCACCCATGCGTTATTGCCACCTCTCCTTGACGGCACGTAGGCCTACGCCAGCTGGCCTCCCCGGCGTTATTCAGTTTATCCAAATCTCTATTCGTATTTTGCTGGCAATGGGTAACGACGAAGAAATACAGGTGAGTAACAAGCATGGTGAGCTCAGTGCACTTTGCGCCATGGGGCGTACCAGCGTAAGGCTGGGATTGCAGTGGTGGCGGGTAGAGGGTTCAGCCACTATATCCCACACGTTCACGATATTTCACTTTTCTTTGTTCTTTGGGATGTGTTGAGCTTTGGGATGTCGCGAGACAACGTTTTGATTTATTTAAGAAAATGTTTTGTTATATTTTTATTAACAAGCATGTTAAAAAAGTTAACAGGATGACCCCGCCGCTGTGTTGGGGAGGATGGTTCACTGAAGGGTCAAGTCCCGAGTTACTTTTAGTTGTGTTTGGGAAGAGTTGGGACAGTCTCAAGTGGACAAGAGGTTTCGATCGGTCGTAGGGAGGAAAGCTAGAGCCAGGAGCTCGCATATCAGGCCTGGGTTGCCACTGTACAAGTCTGCCTGCGACACTTACGTAATACTTACTGACCGTAGCTTACACACTTCACTTACCCTTCCATATGTGTAGATGGAAAACACACCACAACGTATCCCTTGCCACCATTTTGCATTTGTAACATTCACTTTACGTGCAGTGGTCTCTGGAACGTGGTATAATTGTGATGTATGGGGTAACTGGTAGGTTAATGAATGATATTAAGCATTTTATAGGCGGTAGTTTTTAACGAGGTTCCTTCCATTTAAATATTTCTGGCCTGTTGTGGGGGTGGCTCCGTCACGGCCAACATCTCGGGTCGCTGTGACAAGCCCACCCCCAAGGTTACCCTCCCTCCCGCCGCACTTAACTCCCGTATTTGTTATTATGGCGCAAAGTTGTGCTTTAAAAAAAAACCTTAAGGCTTTTTCTTCGATTGTGTTGTGTAATGATAAAGGATTTTAAGTTTGTTATGGGTATTTTTTTTTTTACAAACATTCTTTTGCCGTTTGTCTATTTCCAAGTTGAAAGTTGGAATTCAGGTTACTTTGGCGATATGATAAACTTGTACCTGTTACTTTAATACTGGTACTGAATACTAAGATGTATTTTGTGCAATTATTGGAGCTTATGTGTTAATTTTCGTATATTGTGTGTCAAAATTAACGTTTTGCTCTTATGTAAATTAGAATTATGTTGAGTGTTGGTAAATTATCATGAATGTCTACATGTAACCTGTTCAGATTTTGGTGCGCAATCTACCCATTATTTTCATGACATATTTAATTCTAAATTAAAGCTTTAACAAAATGAGAAATGTGTTAGGTTGGAGGATTGCACCACCTCTATCCTCCCGGAGCTGGGCCGAGATTTTCAGAGGTTCATACGATCAATGTTCCTCGTTACTGCGGACACATGAATACACCTAACTGTCAGATTTAATCTGAACCACAAAAATTGCATTAAAACTCTACTGAGCCTATAATAACTAGACACCTTCACCCAATAACTGTTAGCTGGTATAATGTAGGTACGGTAAATAATCTTTACCTATTTTTTTAATCTTATCTTCAAACAGTAAGTGAATAATGCTGAATTGAGGTGAAGCTTCATAAATTATACCGTATGTATATATATATATATATATATATATATATACAGTATATATAATATGTGTGTGTGTGTGTGTGTGTGTATTAGGAGCGTTATTTACAGTATGTGCATTAGCGTGAGTCAAACTAAGTGTTTTCTTAAATCTTCAGTTAAGGAACATGTATCGTGTGGACCATTATGAATCAAAGGATCGTTCGTTTACTTCCATCTCTTATTGTTACGTTAGAACGCATTTAACAGGCTTGCTTCTTGAGCTTCGAGTCAACGATATCTTTAAAAAATAGAAATTGTCGTGAAACGTTACCGTTAATAAGATACGTGATACTGGATGGTATGCAATGACAGGAGTGAACCACATGCGTTGTTACAACCTCATTGTGAGAGGGTAACACCCAACTCGCAGGATACATGTCTTACACAGCAATTTGAACAAGTGGGGGAGAAGAGTGTGCTTTCTCTTGGATCCAGTCATTCTGCACCAGTGAGAGAAAAGGAAGATTCTTTGCCATCAGCAAAGTTTGCTTGTGTCTGTTTCGTCTGCCCATTCTCCCCTGTGTCCCGTCTTATGGCTGTTGTGGCAATATATATATTTAAGTTCACAATAGAATTTTTAACATCAGACCATTCGGCAAAATTTCAACAAAATGTCGCCTATTGAGCTGTTTATTTGTGTAATAGGTTACTTGACAACATCCTTGCTGACAGGTTACTATTCAGTTGAGGTTATAATTAACGTGGTGAAGCTAGTTTCCACTATGATACGTTTTGGTGAGAAAATAATCAAACAGTTCGATAATGTATTTGCACTCCTTTGAACAGAATCGTCATCAGGGAAAATGGCGATCGGTAACACGAGTTAGGATATAAAACTGTTAGGTTATTAGGAGAAAATAATGAAATTCATTGCATAAAAAAGTGTGCACCTTGATGGACCTATCGTTGTTTAAGCTTTTTGATTAAAAAAAAAATATTTGCTTTTTTTGACGTGTTGACATCTAGCTTGTGGCCAATACAATATCCTCCCACCTCGTCACCGGGCTGGAGGCGGAAGACGCTGTTTGTCTGTGAGGGTTGTGAGCACGATAAATTGTAAACAAATTTGTTACACGGATATGTAACAACACTGAAGATAATAACAGTGTAATATCATTATGATAGTGAGTTATGGCTTCGTCTGGTGCCATACCCACCCGTAATGCAAACCGTGTGATTTTATGTTCAGTTTTTGTGTACTGTATTTTCCTGTACTATTGTGTGTAACAATATCATAATACGAGCTACGAACACCCCTAGGGGATGTTAAATTGTATAATTTTTTCACTGATCCTCTCACAAGTGTGGGCGGGTGGAGATGGTAAATATTTGTTGTGGGAAAGGAAAACACGTCTGTTACAGTAGTAAGAATGAATGAGTTTAACACATGTATCATAGCAAAAAATATATAGTTGCTTTATCCAGGGCAGTTGAGCGTCCTTCCCTCCTCCGCTCCCCCTCTCCCTCCCTGAGTGTTCAGTTATCGTGAGAGGCCGGGGAATGGTGGGAGGGGGGGGGGGATAGTTGGCATTGCCGGGGGAGAGTGTGGGGTTGTCGTTAATGTTGGCCCCTTAAATCAGTGTCAGTCACTTTCTGACCACTAAGTGTGCTTTATATTGTGAATTGTTTTGTTGAGAAGCGTTATAAATCAATTTGGATGTTAAAGAATTACTTTGCAGACCAATATTGTACGTGTAAGTTGAGGATATTAGTAAGTATATGGATATTTCTACCAGTTGTTTAAGCTCGTTACTGTCACTTTCTAAACTTGTCTTGTGTAACGTGTGTGTAAGTTGAGGATATGAACGAGAATGTGTGAATACTTCTTACTGTTGTCTTAACACAATACTGTCACCTTCATTTGTCTTGCATTACTCTCCTCTCTTCTTGCCAGCTTTATTTGATAGTTTGTTTACCCCATTATCCATCTCAGGCGAAATTAGCTGGGATGCCTAATCTTCAAGTGATCCGCGAAAGTAACAGAACTGAGAGGTTACGTTGATTGTTAACTAGAATGGCTAACGATGCTACTTTAGTGCTAAGATCATTGTTGATTTGTGAACTGGGAAGCAAAGTCAGTCCACGAAGAAGAGTGATGGAGATGTGCCACCTGAGAGCAGAAGACAGAGAGGAAGTGATATATGGGAAGGCGAGTGTGACTGAACAAGTTACTTTAGATAGGAACTTGTGGGGAAAGTAATGTAAGGTTTTAATGTGAACAACGGTAGAAGACAGTGATCAGTTCACATATTTCTTTGGTTTATCTATAAGGAATGCTGTGGCTAAGTGGATACAGCACACTCTCCTCATTTTCATAGGGTCGCTGGTTCGATCCCGGGGCACTCCAAGTTCATAAACCCCTTAATAGGTACCTGACTACCGTTGGGGAAATGAAGACGGTCGAGTGCAGTGTCGGTTACGGTATCTCCTTGCGTACTGGTATAGGCCGTGGTGCTTGATTGTTGTTGGTGAGGGTGACTGGTCGTAGTTAGTGGTTTGGGTGGTGGTAGTGACAATTTTTTTTTTTTGGGGGGGGGAGTTGTTTTTGGTTGTGTGTATAATGGTGATTTTCGGGGGGGGGGGTAATTATTATTAGTAGTTGTGGGATGATGGTAATTGTTGTTGGACGCGTGAATGGTGATGGTGGTGGTCTGCGCGGGAGGCAGTAAGAAGTATTGCGCAGTCTTGGGGGTTCAAGGCTGGTTGGCGTTGCTACAGCTGCTCTCCCAGCCAGCGTGGTTATTAATGCTGACTATTGTGACACCATTTAACGACATCTTGGGGGAAAAACAAAACAAAGATAACATATCATAAGTCCGACTGTCTGTCTGTGTAATGTCTTTACTGTTCTGATATATTTTACTAGACTAAATCAAGGGATGCAGAAATGTCAAAGGGAGGAATTAATAGGTGGGAATGATGCAGAAACAGAAGTAGAAAGTGACAACAAGTAAAAATATCCACACATGCTTATTCATATCCTCAACTATACACACAAAATATATCAGGTGAATCTTAACCATTCACGTTAATTCACGACACTTGAGAATGAATACTCACTGTGTGTTTTAAGTTGAGTCGTCAGGGTCGCTCATGATGTAGACTCAAGGGACTTAAAGAGTCACTTTTGGGGATAATTGATAAAAATTGATTGATTTGTTTTATTATTTGCTGCTCAAAGTAGCGTAGCCTTGTCACTCTCCCCCCTTTTTAACGTGCAGTATGTTGCAAGTTGATCTGTGGGAGTAAGTGACCTTGTGATATTTATTGCTTGTGTGTGTGTGTGTACGTACATACCTAGGCACAGTTGGCGCGACAAAGATTGTTAATATTGATTGAAGACGACTGTTTTGGTGCTGGTCTTAGTGGAATATTTTTTCTCTTATCTGTCTCGTATCCGTTTGTTGTTGTCGTGTTTTGTCAGTATAAGAGCCATTAACCTCCCTCAACTATTGTTATTTTTTTCAGAAGTTCTTTCAAGTGCGTATACACCTCCCCCCCCCCTGTCTCTCTCTCTGTCCCCCTCCCCCTCTAACCCCTTCCCCCTCTCACCCCCCACCCTTACTCTCTCTCTCACCTGACTCACCGGATCACGCCACTGACGAAAACGGATTGGTTGCAAAGTCAAACGAGCCCCAGTCTAATATAATCATTACAGTTGGGGTCCAGTTCACATGGTTTGGTTGGGGTCCAGTTCTTACGGTTTGGTTGGGGGCCAATTCTTACGGTTTGGATGGTGTCCAATTCTCATGGTTTGGTTGGGGTCCAATTCTTACGGTTTGGTTGGGGTCCACCTTTGTTTATGTTAGGTCCGATCCTCACAATTAGATGGAATCCGTTGGCCCAGTATAGTGGTGAGTGGTGTCGAATTTCAGTGTTTTATTTATGTTGATTTGTTATTCAATTAAGAAATTATAACCGTGTTGGTATTATCGACTTTCAGATTGTCATGCCACAGCTCGTACCAATTAATTATCGATGTGTGAAAGTGTGACGACCCGATTGGGATAGTGTGAACTTGTGGGTACTGTACTAGGCCTTCGGTACACAATGAGGTGGTTTGGCTGGTACTGCACTCGACCGCCTTCATTTCCCCAACCGTGGAAGGGGGATGCCTCAAGCACGAACCAATAAACCTCATTGTCAGGAGGTGAGAACTATATCCACTCGGCCACCGCACACTATGGGCACACTAACTGGAGACTATGCAGTGGGCGGATTGACTTGAAACTTGACTGATATGTTAGATGGCCCAGGAGTTTAGACGAGTGTGATAATCGGTACGGTCCGATTATATTCACCAGGGGATGCAGGGCGCTCTGGACCGGGATGTCAGTTGTCCAGTTTTACAAGAACACCTACTGTTCAGAACACCTGGGCGTCGGGGAAAGAACTCAATATTAGTTTTGTAGTTAACTTCTTATTGTTACACTATTATTATTACTATTATTATTATTATTATTAATATTATATTGTTACTTTTATTTGGTATAATTTCATTGGTTTTGTTTTTATTGTGATAGTAGCTAATTTAACTCACCGTTTAACAGTCGTATTTTAATTCGTGTTTAAAGTAACAGTAACGTCACGTAATGTTTGTACCTTCACTGTTATGTCTAGTTGAGTCTATAATAGTAATTACTGTAACAATTGGGAGCACGTGAAGATTTAGACACCCCAGCTTATTTCAACTGACGATTAAACGCAATAACGCTAACCTAACCTCACCCCCCAGGTAGCTTTAGGGTGTTAAATGATCAGGTGAAATAAAATGAGGTGCTTAATCCTCACGGGATCTTATTTCTTTATTATACAAGCACAGTATTTGAATATATATATACTCGGACCCCACCTGAGGCATCACCATCACCAACGTCTGCGCAGCTCCTCCTCCCCCCCTTCCTCCCTCCCACCCCCACATTACCATCCCCTTCCTCTCTCCTACCCTACTCCCCGTCTCCTCCCTCACCCTCAGTTCTCGCCCCCATCTCTTCCCTCCCCTCAACCAACATTGCACCCCTCCCTCCCTCCCTCCCTCCGCCACCCATGAGTCGTTTACCCACCTCCGCCAACATAACCGACTTCTGGTTGCCTCTCTCACACACACACACACAAACACACACACACACAAACACACACACACACACACACACACACACACACCAACAAACTAGATTTCGTCAGTGTAAATGTTACTCATGTATAACTAGGACGCTATAGTGTTTAGATAGTGCAGTAATTCCTGTTGTAATATTCTCACTGTTGTTATTGTTGTTGTTGTCTTGGTGTAAATATGAAAAACAACAATTTGGGGAACACTTCCAGTAAATCAATAACTTTATTGTACTGTACTCGTAATAGTAAATTCGGTTTAACGTTTTTATATTCATTTGAGTAGGTTTTCGTGTTAGTTTTGACGTTCGTGATATACTGTATATAAAATAATGTGGTGAAGATCAAGGCGCCAGGTGTACACAGTGTTGAGGTGTGTGCAGTACAACTACAGGGATCCTTCTATTAAGCACATTGTGTGACTCCTCCACACACTAAAATGGTGGCAGCCACCTCGCCATCTTGTTGACGTTGTGACCTAGTGTGTGTGTGTGTACATATACAATATATATATATATATATATATATATATATATATATATATATATATATATATATATATATATATACGACCTCACCAATTCGCGTGTTATATGGACTAAAATGAAATATATATATATATATATATATATATATATATATATATATATATATATACACAGTATATAAACAGTATGTGTGTATGTGTGACTGACTGAGTGAGTGTGTATGTGTGTGTGCGCGAGTGACTGACTGACTGAGTGTGTGTGTGTGTGTGTGTGTATGTCACAAACACCTCACTAATACTTGGCAAGGGGTCTCGGGGGTTGTGGGGACCTCATCTCCCCTGGGGGTCCCTTTATGCTTTGTGTTCTTTCTCTGGCGGGGGAGTGACTGAGTGTGTGTGAGGGGGGCTGTGTGTGTGGGGGGTGACTGTGTGTTGCTATTTTGAATTGCTACTCCTATTATTATTATTATTATTATTAATAGCAGTAGGTGAGAGAGTTGGTTTCCATGATCGTAATTGTTGTCTGTTAAGTTTTTTGTTTTTTCTTCCTGGTAGATTTTTTTTTGTGGTCACATTCTCTGTTGTTAGGATTCATAATCTTGGTCGGGGTTGTGGAGTAGTTTACTGCTCTTTGAGACGACTATTTTTAAAATGTGTTACAACACACCCTGGTTCAGGTCTCAATCACGGCCTGTGTACCAATAACCGTTTATGACAACAAACACCAACCAACCAATCCAGACTATCCTTATTAAAATAATCACTCTTGCTCATATATGTCAAAGAAGGTTGGCAGTAAACATAGGTCACTCTCCCCGCGCATCACTGTATAGTCTACGGAGCCATAACGTTACTACAAGGGCTCAAACTACTAATCATGGAACTCCACTGATATATTGCCGTGTTGTGTCCCCATATCAAGCTTACTTAAAAATGATTGCTATTTAATCAAGTTGTATCGTTCATAACTCGGACTCAAGCACGGACGGACGGCAAGCAAGCATGCATTCCTATGTCGGCCTCCCTGGGCGGCTGGGAACAAGACTGAAGAGGTTACGTGCCGCAAGCTGCCCACTCTAGTGGTCGAGCTCATGGTGATGAACTACAAGGGATAAGGAGATTATTTTTGTACTGGTATGTCATAGTTTAGTTTTAAATTGAGAAAGTACTGGGAGGAAGTACCGTACACTTATAATTATCATCAGTGTTTGTGGTGTGAGGTTGACACTCTCTTGGAGAGAGCGAGGACCTTGGCTTGTGGTCAAGAGCTGACTGACCTTGGTCGACAAGAGCGATGCTCCAGCAGCCCATCTTTAGGCTTCCCTCCCTACCTGCCTTAACCGAGCCATAGTTAAGGCTTCCTTCCCTACCTCCCATAACCGAACCATAATTAAATTTAGTTGGAATTTCTATCCGATAACTCGTCAAATGGGTTCCAATCCTAACAGGCCCAAATTGCAATGTTTAGGTTGGGGCCGAAACACTGACTGGGCCCAAACCATTAGGGTTGGGGCCTAGTCATAGTTTAGTCCCAATACTTAGGTTGGGGTCTAGTTTGACCTTCAGCCTTCACTGTCCCAGCCCTCACCCCTACTCTTGAGCATTGTCCCCGCCGTCTAGGGAGGGTGACGTAGGAATGCAAACTTTCGCCCCTTTGTCAGGCAGTTGTGAGCATGATAACTTGAACCAACAACGACTGATTTCAACCACACTCGGTATGTGGATATATCACAATAACACCTCGGAGGAGTTCAATAATCAACATGTCACAGTAGAGTTGTGACGGATATCCTGAAGATTAGCTCCTCCCAGCTTAAACGCCCTAAAGCTACCTTGGACGGGGTTAAGTTTGGTGTGTGTTAGGGTGGTTAATCATAAGGTGTAATAAATTGGGTGGAGGGGCTAATCTTGAGGTGATCGGTCGTGGCGCGGAGATGGACTTGACTTCATCCTTACTCTCGGGTCTACATAGTCTCTCTTGGGACATCCTATATCCCGCGGTTAAAATAAAATCCTCCCCCTTCCTTAAAGAGTTATCGTGAGTCACAAGGAAGGATTGGTCTGGCAGCTACGCATCAACACGCACGGTCCTGGTGATAATAACTTGTGAATGTCACCGATGGTGTAATGGTGATAACGATGATGATGATAGTAGTAATAAAAAAGATGTTTCCTTATGAGAAGTTGGTGTAAATTCCAATGGAGGTTAGAATGAGTGGAGGTAATGTTTATAGCGAGTGAGTGTGGACAGAGGGGGATAGAAAGAAACTAAGGAGCAGTGTATTTTACTCCGGGTGCCATAAACTCCCTTAAATACAATATAAGTTAAATGTAATACAAACTACTGTATCTGCCTTGTTACGGTTGGTTTAGAAAGTGAGTGTGTTCGTTGCTCCCAAAATTAATTTATATTATTTAGTGGTAGTTTTATTTTCACTTAATTATTTTCATTTTTTATTAGTAGGTAATTTTGATTGATTTACATAGATTATACTTCAGAATGTGTAATGTGTGGAGGGGGGGGGGTTACTTAGTGTCTCAACATCCGGGGGGGGAGGTGGGTGTGAGACCGTGACGTCACCGGTGTAAATACCTGCCCCAGGGTCGCTCTCAGCCAATCACGGTCACCCGAGCCTCCCGCCTTGCCCAATCATCTCACTCCACCTTACATTCCAAAAATAGCATCATTATATGAGATAACGTGAATGTTAAACAAATGTAGAGAATAATGTGAATGTTCAACAAATGTAGAGAATAACGTGAATGTTAAACAAATGTAGAGAATGACGTGGGTGTAGAGAATCATGGTTTAAATTTATGTAAAAATGGATAAAATAATTTCTTATTTTAATGTTACATGTCACTTGGATGATTAAGGATGGATGTGTGTGTGTGTGTGTGTTAGTCGTGGGCTGATTGTGTATATAATTAGTCTATGTGGTGATGGTGGAGAATGGCCTCCATCGTTACCACCTTTCGAGCCACTGTAACTACCATCATTATTATCACTTACCACCAGCTGACCACACGCACCTCACACACACACACACACTCACTCACCACACATATACAGACACATACGCACACACACACACACCTCACTAACACGTACATACTGTACACACAGACAGACAGACTGACACACACACACACCCCTCCGTATATTATGTTGTAACGGTGGCTCGTTTTATAAGTACACCAATTATCAACATACCCAGATGTGTTGTGTCTTATAGAAAACGGGGTGCGTGTTGATTCTCCCCCCTCCCCCCTCTCTCTATCCCCTCCTCCTCCTCTCCCTCTCTACCCTCGCCTCCCTGTACCCCCTCCTCCTTCCCCTCCCTCCACCACCTCCTCCTTCCCCTCCCTCCCTCTCTCTACCTCCCCTCCTCCTCTCCCCCTGCCCTTGTCTGAATTGGCACTGTCACCCCCTGACTTGAGTCCATTACTTGTTGCAGCCACCGTACCACTGTCCTGCCCTGTGTCAACCTTGTGTCCCTGTCCTACACCTGTACCAAGTCTCCTCCCTCATACCTGTAAGTCTCCTTCCCTACACCTGTAAGTCTCCTTCCCATACCTATAAGCCTCCTCCCTACACCTTTGTCTCCTCCCTCATACCTGTAAGTCTCCTTCCCCACACCTGTAAGTCTCCTCCCCATACCTATAAGTCTCCTCCCTTACACCTGTAAGTCTCCTCCCCATACCTATAAATCTCCTCCCCTACACCTGTCTCCTTCTCTACACCTATAAATCTCCTCCCGTACACCTGTAAGTCTCCTCCCGTACACCTGTAAGTCTCCTCCCGTACACCTCTGTCTCCTCCCCCCCATACGTGTACGGGTATCTGTATAAGTGCCGTGTGTATCAGTGTTCCTAACTATAGAACGGACCCGAGTCACAATATTTGGATCGCTTACAACGTAGCCCCCCCCCACGATTTATTCCACCTGGGTTAAGTTAGGTTTGGTTAGGTTAGGTCTGGTTAGGTTAGGTTAGCTTCGGTTTGGATAGTTTGTAGGTTAGATTGGGTTGAATTAACGTAGCGTGCGTTAGGTTGGGTGAGGTTGAATTTGGTTGGGAGAGGTCAGTTAGGTTAGGTTAGCTTCGGTTTGGATAGGTTACAGGTTAAATTGGGTTGAATTAAGGTCGAGTGCGTTAGGTTGGGGTAGGTCAGTGTTAGGGTGGTTAATCTTCAGGTTATTTCAGTATTCTTGTTTGTTATGTATGTATTTGCTGTGTTAACCCGGCAGCTGGTGTGTGTGTGTGTGTGTTGGGGTTAGTCAGAGGTCAATGTCACAGGCTAGCAAAAGGCACCTTCCACTCCTCCGTGGCATTGGCACCTGGCCTGAGTGCTAGTTGTTGTGGTGGTGGTGGTACTGGCGTGGTGGTGGTGGTACTCTTGTGGTGGTGGTGGTGGTACTGGCGTGGTGGTGGTGGTGGTACTCTTGTGGTGGTGGTACTGGTGTGGTTGTGGTGGTGATACTGGTGTGGTTGTGATACTGGCGTGGTTGTGGTGGTGATATTGGTGTTGTTGTGTTACTGGTGTGGTAGTGGTGATACTGGTGTGGTGGTGTTACTGGTGTGGTTGTGTTACTGGTGTGGTAGTGTTACTGGTGTGGTAGTGGTGGTGGTGATACTGGTGTGGTTGTGTTACTGGTGTGGTGGTAGTGGTTGTGGTGGTGATACTGGTGTGGTGGTGAGTGTTTTTTGTATGGCTAACGACAGGAAGTTATGAGTCTCTTGTCTTGTTCTGTCTCTCGTATTTCTTTTTAACACTTTGACATTTTTTTAATACGAGTGAGTGTACGGTACAGTGTTGGCGAGGTGGGCGTTGTTGACTTCTAGTTAAGAGTTGATCAAGTTCGTGGAATATATTAATTAGTATCAACATTATTATTTTCATTACCATTATTATTTTATCAACATTATTATCATCATCATTATTAGTGTGTGTGTGTGTGTGTGTGTGTGTGTGTGTGTGTGTGTGTTTACGTCCAGGCAAGAAGGTTGAGTCACTAGCTGTCAGTGAACAGAAAACAGGATGTCCAACAGAAAACGGGATGGGGACTGTTTGCTTTCTCTGTTTTATATAAACCTTTAAAACAACCTCACTGAACTTTTGTCGTGGCGCTGTTTAAGGGGGGGGGTAGGAGGTGAACTTTAAGTAGGTAGGGGTAGGTAAGGGAGGAGGGTGAGAGGGGGGGGGTGTAGGTAAGAAAGGGAGGAAGTACTGTAGGTTGAAAGGAAGGCGAGGGGAGGGAAGGGGGTACTGTAGGTAGGTGGGGGAAGGGAGATGGGTGGGTGATAGGGTATGGTGAACTCTCTCTCTCTCTCTCTCTCTCTCTCTCTCTCATATGCCACAGTATTGTTGGTAGTCTTGTCATATAAGAGTGGTTATGAAGTGAGAGAGAGTGAGAGAGAGAGAGAGTACAGGTAGCGGGTTACAGGAGGGAGGTCTTTAGGGATTGTTTATTAATAATGGACGGCGTGGGGGTCCTTGTGTGTGTGTGTGAGAGAGAAAGAGAGAGAAAGTTTTAAAAGGTCATGTGAGTGAGAAAGTTTCGTAAGGTCATGTGAGAGAGAGAGAGAGAGAGAGGTTTGTAAGGTTATGAGAGAGAAAGTTTTATAAGGTCATGTGAGAGAGAAAGTTTTGTAAGGTCATGTGAGAGAGAAAGAGAGAGGTTTGTAAGATTATGTGAGAGAGAAAGTTTTGTAAGGTCATTTGACAGAGAAAGTTTTATAAGGTCATGTGACATGTGAGAGAAAGTTTTGTAAGGTCATGTGAGAGAGAGAAAGTTTTGGAAGGTCATGTGAGAGAAAGTTTTATAAGGTCATGTGAGAGAAAGTTTTTAAAGGTCATGTGAGAGAGAGTAAAGGATGTGAGAGAGAGAGTAAGGATGTGTGAGAGAGAGAGAGTAAGGATGTGTGAGAGAGAGATAGTAAGGATGTGAGAGAGAGAGAGAAAGGATGTGTGAGAGAGAGATAGTAAGGATGTGTGTGAGAGAGAGAGTAAGGATGAGAGAGAGAGACAGTAAGGATGTGAGAGATAGAGAGTAAGGATGTGTGAGAGAGAGAGAGAGTAAGGATGTGAGAGAGAGAGAAAGGATGTGTGTGAGAGAGATAGTAAGGATGTGAGAGAGAGAGACCCCCCACATTAAGGTTCACTTCCCAGGAAACAACAGTGTAATATGTTTCCTTCACCGTTACCGTGCACAAAAAATCACCTCCTGACGTTTAAAGATCCGGCGACTCATTCCCTCCCTCCCTAGTACCCTCCTTCATTCCCTCCCTCCCTCCCTAGTACTCTCCCTCATTCCCTCCTTCCCTAGTACCCTCCCAACCTTCACCCCTAGTACCTTCCCTCACTCCCTAGTACCCTCCACCCTTTCCTTCCTCTAGTACCCTCCACCCTTTCCTCCCTCCAGTACCCTCCACCCTTTCCTCCCTCCCTCCCATCCTCCCTAGTACCCTCCACTGTATCCTCCAACCCCCTCCCCCCCCCTGTACCCTTCATATCGTCCTATCTTATCTTTCTTGTGCCCGTACTCTCTCTCTCTCTCTCTCTCTCTCTCTCCGTCTGGGTATCCGTCACCCTCCCTCCCTCTCTCCCCTCCCTGCCCTCACACCCACCACCCTTCCTTCCCTCCATCCAACTTTAACTTCCATCCTTCCCTCCCCTGTATCCTCCAGCGTTTCCACTCTCTCTCTCTCCTTCTCCTCAGAACCCTCCCTCCATCTTCCCTTCCCTCCTTCCCTCAACCCCTATTCTTGACTTCACCTTTATCAAAAAAATCTTAAATTTCCCACATTTCCTATATTTGTTGAATTATGTGTGATGCTAATACTACTACACCAACTACTACTACTACTACTAATAATAATAATAATAATGTTATAACAAAAACTATAATAATGATAGTGATCGTAAATATTATTGATGGTGATAATAATAATAATAAGTTATAATCAATCATCCCAGCAGGCGCCAACTGCGAACTGTTAGGCGTAAAATAATAATGTAGTCACCACTAGAGACTATATCCAGTTACTACTACTACTACTACTACTACTAATAATAATAATAATAATAATAATAATAATAATAATAATAATAATATATCCAGTCATCATTTTCTTTAACACCCCACACTAAAAACCTCAGGTGTTATTGTGTGAACTGTTACTGCGGCAACACTTGATCGATTTTAGCCTCCGTTTACACCCAACAGTTGATCAAGTGGTCCTTATCACCATTTGATCAGAGTGACCAAGTTTGATTCTTATTTGTAAAACCGTTCTCGTGTTATTTTGGCCAGAGAGAGAGAGAGAGAAAGAGAGATACCCTAGTCAACAGTGTGGACAAGTGTGGTACTACTATTACTACTCCCACAACTACTACTACTACCACCAGCACCACTACTACTGCTAATGATAATAATAATAACAACTCGGTGGACAGGTTTGATTGCTGCTCCCACCAATAATGACAATGCAGACGGAATTCATCACACGATTTACAGTTCATGGTAGTATTTCGTTGTGTAAGGTGGTGTGGTAGTTGTGCATGGTAGTGTGGTAGTTGTGTATGATAGTGTGGTAGTTGTGTATGGTTGTGTGGTAGTTGTGTATGGTTGTGTGGTAGTTGTGTATGGTTGTGTGGTAGTTGTGTAAGGTAGTGTGGTAGTTGTGTATGGTAGTGTGGTAGTTGTGTATGGTTGTGTGGTAGTTGTGTATGGTTGTGTGGTAGTTGTGTATGGTTGTGTGGTAGTTGTGTATGGTTGTGTGGTAGTTGTGTAAGGTAGTGTGGTAGTTGTGTATGGTAGTGTGGTAGTTGTGTATGGTTGTGTGGTAGTTGTGTATGGTTGTGTGGTAAGGTAGTGTGGTAGTTGTGTATGGTAGTGTGGTAAGTTGTGTAAGGTAGTGTGGTGGTTGTGTAAGGTAGTGTGGTAGGTATGGTTGTGTATTGTGTATGGTTGTGTGGTAGTGTGGTAGTTGTGTATGGTAGTGTGGTAGTTGTGTGGTAGTGTGGTAGTGTAGGTTTGTGTATGGTTGTGTGGTAGTTGTGTGTGGTTGTGTGGTAGTTGTGTAAGTGTGGTAGTTGTGTGGTAGGTTAGTTGTGTGGTAGTGTGGTAGTTGTGTGGTAGTGTGGTAGTTGTGTAAGGTAGTGTGGTAGTTGTGTATGGTTGTGTGGTAGTTGTGTGGTTGTGTGGTAGTTGTGTAGGTAGTGTGTAGTTGTGTATGGTGTGTGGTAGTTGTGTAAGGTAGTGTGTGTTGTGTATGGTAGTGTGGTAGTTGTGTGTGTAGTGTGTGGTGTGTGGTAGTGTGGTAGTTGTGTGTATGGTTGTGTGGTAGTTGTGTATGGTTTGTGTGGTAGTTATGGGTAGGTGGTAGTTGTGTGGTAGTGTGGTAGTTGTGTAGGTAGTGTGGTAGTTGTGTATGGTTGTGTGGTAGTTATGGTTGTGTGGTTGTGGTAGTTGTGTATGGTAGTAGTTGTGTAGGTGTAGTGTGTAGTTGTGTGTAGTTGTGTATGGTTGTGTAGTTATGTATGGTAGTGTGGTCGTTGTGTATGGTTGTGTGGTAGTTGTGTATGGTTGTGTGGTAGTTGTGTATGGTTGTGGTAGTTGTGTATGCTTTGTGTGGTAGTTGTGTATGGTTGTGTGGTAGTTATGTATGGTAGTGTAGTCTTTGTGTATGGTTGTGGTAGTAATGTATGGTTGGGTGATTGCTGTGTATGGTTGTTTGGTAGTTGTGTATGGTTGTGTGGTCGTGTATGGTTGTAGTCGTTGTGTATGGTTGTGGTAGTAGTCTATGGGGTGTGGTAGTTGTGTATGGTTAGTGTGGTAGGTGTGTATGGTTGTGTGGTAGTTGTGTCTGGTAGGATAGTAGTTGTGTATGGTTAGTGTGGTAGTTGTGTATGGTATTGTGGTAGTTGTGTAAGGTAGTTTGGTAGTTGTGTATGGTTGTGGTAGTAGTCTATGGATTGTGTGTAGTTGTGTATATGGTTAGTGTGGTGGTTATGTGTTGTATAGTTAGTTGTGTGGTAGTTGTGTATGGTTAGTGTGGTAGTTGTGTATGGTTAGTGTGGTAGTTGCGTATGGTTGTATGGTAGTTGTGTATGGTTGTGTGGTAGTTGTGTATGGTTGTGTGGTAGTTGTGTATGGTTGTGTGGTAGTTGTGTAAGTTAGTTTGGGAAGAGTGTATGGTTGTGTGGTAGTTTTGTAAAGTAGTCTGGTAATTGTTTTAAAGCATTTTGATGGTTGTGTGGTAGTTGTGTAATATAGTGTGGTAATTGTGTAAGGTTTTGTGGAATTGGTGTATGGTTATGTGGTAGTTGTGTAAGGTAGTTTGATAATGGTGTAAGGTAGTGGTAATTATGTAAGGTTTTGTGTATGTGTAAGGTTATGTGGTAGTTGTGTATGGTTGTGTAAGTAATTGTGTAAGGTTGTGTGGTAGTTGTATAAGAAAATGTGGTAATTGTTTAAGGTAATGTGGTAATTGTTTATGGTTGTGTGGGAGTATTGAATGGTTGTGATAGTTGTGTATGGTTGTGTGGTAGTAGTGTATGGTTGTGTAAGGTAGTGTGGTAGGTGGGTGGTGGGAGGGAGTGTGGTAGGTGGGGGGGGGGAGATAGCCTCCTAGCCTCGCTCTGGGTCCCAGCTTATTACTGGCCGCCCACCTCCACCACCCGTACACTACCGCCCGTATGGCGCCGCCCACCCTGCCCCGCCCATACTTATATATATATATATATATATATATATATATATATATATATATATATATATATATATATATATATATATATATATATATATATATATATATATATATATATATATACTGAATTACCCTTGAATTAATGTATATAATATATACATATGCATAAATAGATAGATAGATGTACTTTTGTGTGTACATACAGTACAGCTTTTATTAGATGCAATACATTACTGTATTCCAGACCAAATATATCGACAAATTCTTGATAGGCAACTGAGATTGTTGCCAAAGCCAGGGTAAATTTAGTTATTTTTATAATTATATCGTGACGGTCAGTCTTTACTGCAGTAATGAGGCTTACTTAAGTTAATCAAGTTATCCGGTGCTAACTAAATATATCGTCTTCCCACATAATACAAGTTAGGTCTGGTGAGGTAGGCTAGTTAGCTGTTTATTGTTATTATTATTATTAAGTTTTGATAATTGGTGTTTCCGCGTCGACTCTCAGTTTCAGTTTCCATATAGTTTGATTAGAGAGAGAGAGAGAGAGAGAGATTATGATAGTGTGTGTGTGAGCGTGCAGACATTCCTGTTAGTGTATGTGTGTTTGTTTGAGTCCGTGAATCTATGCGTGAATAACCAAACTTTTGTTTCTGTGCGTTGTACTTTGTGTGTATAATAATAATATATGTAATAATAATTAACGGTTTTATTGAAAAGAGCTTGGCAGCCAGAAGGCTGAAAATATAGTTACATATGTGTATGTGTGTGTGTGTCTGTCTGTCTGTGTGTGTGTGTGTGAGGGGGGGAGAGGGGGGGGGTTGTGTGTTATAGGCCAGCGTGTCCCGGGAAAGAAGACACCAAAACTTTAATTAAATATCACGGTGGCTTGTGTGTAGTGGAACCATCCTGACACAGGTACATCGCCCATCCACAGTACACCTGTCATCTCAACTTTCCTTTAGTGTCTGGAGAAGGTTGTTGGCCCAGTTGATATTACACACTTGTGAGTATTGATTAATCTGCTCTCTCACACACACACACACACACACACTATCCTATACACCCCAAATTTTCAAAGGAACCCTCAAAATTTTGACAAGGACACCCCCCAAAACGAACCCCAGATTTTTGTAAGGTAGCCCCAGTGTTTCGTAGGGGGGGCTTCATTCAGGGATAGACGACGCACCTGTATGGTTAGGACCCAGGTGGTGTGGTGGTGGTCCTGGCCTGGCCCGCCCCGCCACTCCACCACCACCGCTACCACCACCACCCCGGCAAGTGTTCATTCTATTCTCTGCTTGAGGCTTGCATCCTCCTTCGTTTATTTGAGATTTGTTACATTTCCTGTTACCCTTTTACTTCTTATGCTGTAACCACTACACCTGTTGGTGCTGTTTGGATTTTTTTTTGCGGTGTTTACGTTTTCAGGTCAGGGGGGGAGGTTCTAAATCTTGTAATAATGTGTGTGTGTTCACGGGATTAACCCACCAGGGCACAGGTCAGTGACCCACCTCAGGGCCTGGGGCGAAAATGTAATAATAATAATAATGGACCATAAGTAAATACAAAAAAAATCAATAGTGAGAAACGATATATTTATGTTGTGTTATCAAAGTAAGAGAGACGATTGAGACCTTGCAAATGTGTGTAAATGAGGCAGAAAGTCAGATCAGCAACCTGGGACTTGGTCACAATTTTTGTGATGCCATATGGCAGCAGGGTGTACCATTAGATAACACATTATGCTTCCAATATCTTTCCAAGCGGTAGTACCTCCCTGTGCTTTGATATATTATGTTGGTTATCTCACACACACACACACACTGGCCATCTGTTGTTATCAGGACCCACGATAAGAGAGATTCTCCCTTCTACTGTCTCCCCTTGACGCTCCTCACGCTACGTTACCTCACTTGCTGTTATTATTATTTATAGTTGACCAGCCAGAAGTGGATTAGTATAACATTTGAAGGTTAGTTTCAAGGGATTATTATGGTAGCTGTTTATAAGGAAGTTGTGGTTGTAATAATGAGGTCGTACTATTGAGGTTCGGTAGGTAGTTGTACTATTGAGGTTCAGTGGGTGGTCGTACTATTAAGGATCATAAGGTGGTCGTAATATTGAGGCTCATTAGGTGGTCGTAATATTGAGGTTCAGTGGGTGGTCGTAATATTGAGGTTCAGTGGGTGGTCGTAATAGGTCTTGTCTGACCTTGTGTTTCGTGTTTGGTTAATCATAGAACAAACTGTGTACGTGTATGTGTGTACGTGTGTGTGTGTACGTTGAAGGAGTGAGGACTATAAGTAAGTAGGTCAGTGAAGTCCTCGCGGCGCTGCTACTGGACCATGATCACCACACACACACACACACACATTGGGCTTACACACAAGACGACACATCCAGCATTTTTTTTTTCTTCGTCTACCAAAACGAAGCAACGAACATTAGTGGAGTCGTCCCCAGTTACCTGCTGAGGGAGACGTGGAATTCCATGATCACCCGTCCTTCCGTCCGTCCCCGTCCGTTCGCCTGCCCGTCCGTCCGTCTGCTATAAGAACATAAGAACATAAGAATGGAGGATACTGCAGCGGGCCTACTGGCCCATACTGGGCAGTCCCGTTTACACCCAACCCCTATTGCTCATATAAGCATCCAACCTATGTTTGAAGCTATTCAGCGTGTTCGAGTTAATGATGATATTTGGTAACTTGTTCCATTCATCCACTACTCTGTTTCCAAACCAGTGTTTACCTATTTCACGCCTAAATCTAAATTTATCTAATTTAAAACCATTGTTACGAGTGAATGGGATATCTTGTGCTAACAGAAATAGAAAGATATCGATGGATTTTTTTGTATGCATGGATGTATGTATGTATGTATGTATCTGTGTATGTATGTATGTATATATGTATGTTTGAGGATCTCTGCCTCATTTTGTCTCTTGGGGACGAGAGGCTCTGAACCCTTTGTGGCCAACTTGTACTTGTGGAGAGAGAGATGTGACCTACTGATAAGGTACCTGGCTCTGTGAGGGAGTGGGGGGTGTGGAGGAAGAGTGGGTGTAGGTATTGGTGGTGGTGGTGGAGTAAGTGTAGGTATGGGTAGTAAGGGTGTGGGGGGTTGCTAGACGCCGCCATCATCACACGTGACAAATTACACCTAGGTCAAGTATGTACAGGTGTTTGCCTCTGCCGCTCTAGGGGTCTATCTCCCGTTGTCTCGCTTTATCTCTCTGTCTTGTGTCTCCTGTTGTCTCTAATTTGGCTTTTGTCTACATTGTTTGTCTCTGTCGCTTGTTACGTACGTGTGTTATTATTGTGTGTGTGTGTGTGTGTGTGTGTGTGTGTGTGTGTGTGTGAAGAGAACGTTTATGGTGTTGATGCATTGGGGGAAGGTGAAGGGGTGAGAGGGGGTTGAGGTGAAAGTGGGGAGAGTGAAGGGGTGGGGGTGGAAGGCCTCTAGGGGGAGAATGGTGGGGGGGTATTGGCGCCACCCTCCTGTAAACATTGACTATTTATGAAATCCTCTACCCTCGCTGTGGGGTTGAACGTTTGTTTATGTGTGAAGAGAGAGAGGTGGAGTGTGTGTGTGTGTGTGTGTGTGTGAGGGACAGAGAGTGGGTGTGTGTGTGTGTGTGTGAGGTGGTGTTGGTGTGTGTGTGTGAGGGTGTTGGTGTGTGTGTGTGTGTGAGGGTGGAGTGTGTGTGTGTGTGTGTGTGGGGGGGTGGGTGTGTGTGTGTGAGGGACAGAGGTGGAGTGTGTGTGTGTGTGTGAGGTGGTGTTGGTGTGTGTGTGTGAGGTGGTGTTGGTGTGTGTGTGGGGTGGTGTTGGTGTGTGTGTGTGTGTGTGAGAGGTGGGTGTGTGTGTGTGTGTGTGTGTGTGTGTGTGTGTGTGTGTGTGGGTGGTGTTGGTGTGTGGTGTGTGAGAGAGGTGGGTGTGTGTGTTCGATATTAAGATTTTTTCAACTTGTTTACCAGTGTTGTGTCATCTGTTCTAATTTTGTGGGAGTAAACACTTTTCACTGAAGTATGGTTCATTTTATATGTGGGAACACGTGAAGAGTAAGCATCCTAGCTTAAATTACCGTAAGATTAACCTTCGCTAACATTAACTTGAGCTAACCTAACCAAGCTTAAATTACCGTAAGATTAACCCTCACTAACATTAATCTAACCTAAACTAACCTAACCACCAAACCATAACCTAACCATCTAGTTAGTGTTCGGTTGTTTAATTATCAGGTGAAATAAGCTGGGATGCCAAAAAAGACGTGATCTTGTTTGTTCTACTTCCTATCCCACCTTATCTCCCTTGTTTCATGCCTTCTCTCCCTTGTTTCACACCTTCTCTCCCTTGTTTCACACCTTCTCTCCCTTGTTTCACGCCTTCTCTCCTTGTTTCACACCTTCTCCCTTTGTTTCACACCTTCTCTCCCTTGTTTCACGCCTTCTCTCCTTGTTTCACGCCTTCCTCCCTTGTTTCACGCCTTCTCTCCCTTGTTCCGCCTTCTCTCCCTTGTTTCACCTCTCTCCCTTGTTTCACACCTTCTCTCCTGTTTCACACCTTCTCCCTTTGTTTCACATATCTCCCTTGTCATGCCTTCTCTCCCCTTGTTTCATGCCTTCTCTCCCTTGTTTCACACCTTCTCTCCTTGTTTCACACCTCTCTCCTTGTTTCCACCTCTCCCTTGTTTCACCTTCTCTCCTTGTTTCACACCTCTCCCTTGTTTCATGCCTTCTCTCCTTGTTTCCACCTCTCCCTTGTTTCCACCTTTTCTCCCTTGTTTTAAACCTTCTCTCCCTTGTTTCCCCTTCTCCCTTGTTTCACCTTCTCTCCTTGTTTCATGCCTTCTCTCCTTGTTTCACACCTTCTCCTTGTTTCCACCTTCTCTCCCTTGTTTCGCCTTCTCTCCCTTGTTTCACACCTTCTCTCCTTGTTTCACACCTCTCCCTTGTTTCACCTTCTCCCTTGTTTCACACCTTCTCTCCCTTGTTTCACACCTTCTCTCCTTGTTTCACCTTCTCTCCCTTGTTTCACACCTTCTCTCCCTTGTTTCACACCTTCTCTCCCTTGTTTCACACCTTCTCCTTGTTTCACACCTTCTCTCCCTTGTTTCCCTTCTCCTGTTGCCTTCTCTCCCTTGTTTACACCTTCTCTCCCTTGTTTCACCTTCTCTCCCTTGTTTCCACCTTCTCTCCCTTGTTTCACACCTTCTCTCCCTTGTTTCACACCTTCTCTCCCTTGTTTCACACCTTCTCTCCCTTGTTTCATGCCTTTTATCTTTGCCTTGGATTCCTACTTTCTCTTCCCCCCTTGTTTTCTATCCTTCAAATTTCACTTTCCATTGAATTGATCTTTTAAATGAGCTCCATCCACCCATAATGTGACCCGAGCAACCGTGAGAACTCAGACACGAGGGACAGTTGCTTGGGTAGACCCGGAATGTATAGTAACAACACCTTTATTTAAACTATAATGACCACATCAAACTTGTTCTGGGGGGGGAGGTGGTGGGGGTGGAGAGTATGTTTCTGGCATTTATTTACATAACCAACACTTGAGGCTGAGTAATGCTCCAGAGTGTGAAGGAGAGGTCGTCAGATGTTGGTTTGTCTGAGTCAATGTCGCAGGTAAACAAGGTCGTCGATCATTATTGGCTCGTTATTTACAGGTGGCCGAGGCTGTCGATAGGTCAGTTTCTCACTTCTGGATTATTATTCTCCTTCCATTAATTCCCACTTACGCCTAGAATTTCCTTCCTTCCTTATAATTCCCACTCCCATTCTTTCATAATTTCCTGCGCAGTATTGATTACCTATTCCCCCCCTCTCTCTCTCTCTCTCTCCCCTTTTTCCCACTGCCTGACGTTTCATTATCCTGTGGTCCACTCCTAAGCCTCCCAAGAGTCGTGGCCAAAGGGGCGTTCGCTTGGGCTATGCTGTGTCTAAAGTGTAAACATTTGACTATTTATAACGACTGTGTATGTGTGTGAGAGGCCATTGTGCTCGCCCTTCACCGTCACCCAATCACATGTCTCATCGTCAGCCGCTAACCAATCACACGTCTCTTTCCATTAGCATGTTGAGACGCGTTTTTTTTGTTGGTGTGTTTTTGTAGCTGTTGCTGTTGTTGTCTTGCCTCTTGTTACTCCTGCCACGTGTTGTTAGCTAGTTGAGTGTTGGGTGGAACCTACCTACCTTCTCTCTCTGCATTGTGTAAAATAAGGGTTTTTTTGTTTCTTGCCGTGTTCTTTTTCTCCTCCAGATGTTGATTGAATGTGTTGTAACGAGGATGAATACCTGATGACGGTGTGTGTGTGTGTGTGTGTGTGTGTTGCTAGAACATGCCCAGATTGTAATCGGCTGGCACGCCCATCTTCCAGTTTGTGAATGGTCGGAACTCGTGACGTATAATATGTGCCAAGTGAACTACACAAACCAATCAAAACTTAATTTAACCAAACCTTGACATTGGACAGGGCGATGAAGATAGTGGCATTAAAAATATATTTAAAACAACAATCTAAAGTCGATGTGGAGCTAATGAGTATTGTTGCCATGCCTGTTTTGGGGTAATGCCTAAAACTAATCGGGAACCCCCAGGCCAGGCGGCTTAACCCAACGAAATTTTAGTTAATCTGACCAAAACCTAACGAAACATAACATTACCAAACATCACTAAACTTAACCAGACGTTACCAAGCCTAACTAGACCTTACCAGACCTTACCTAACCAGACCTTGCCAAACCTAACCAGACCTTACCAGACCTAACCAGACCTTACCAAACCTAACCAGACCTTGCCAGACCTTACCAGACCTAACCAGACCTTACCAAACCTAACCAGACCTTGCCAAACCTAACCAGACCTTACCAGACCTAACTAGACCTTACCAAACCTAACTAGACCTTGCCAAACCTTACCAGACCTAACTAGACCTTACCAAACCTAACCAGACCTTGCCAAACCTAACCAGACCTACCAGACCTAACCAGACCTTACCAGACCTAACCAGACCTTACCAAACCTAACCTAACCAGACCTTACCAAATCTACCTTAGGAACTTTTGGTTAAAGAAGGTTAGGGTTGGGTTAAATGTTGCTCTCTGCTGACCACTTGAAAGGCGATGTTAAAAATGGCTGGTCGTGTTTGTAGAACCAATATGTCACATGTGCTAGCCAATCAGAACGTGGATGATTGGTGGGGAGGGGGTGCTAGCCAATCAGAGTCTGGATTGATGGGGAGGGGGTGCTAGCCAATCAGAGTCTGGATTGATGGGAGCGAGGGTACTAGCCAATCAGAGCCTGGATTGATGGGGAATGGGTGCTAGCCAATCAGAGTCTGGTTGATGGGCGCTCACTGACCCTGCGTGTTTGGGTGTTGCTAAATTCCTGTTTGTTGTTGGTGCTTTCTGTTGTGGCGAGTGGTGTCTGGGGAGAGGGCTGAGTGGGCTGTGGTTTGTCATTTATTTCGAGAGATAGACTTACTTGTTATATGAACCGTGAGAGAGAGAGAGAGAGAGAGAGAGAGAGAGAGAGAGAGAGAGAGAGAGAGAGAGAGAGAGAGACCTTGACACATTATCACGTATAACAAAATGCTTGTAGGTTGACATCATTATTAAAGTGGTCATCTTGGTGATCTAGAAACCTGTAATTTCCTATCAATCGTGTATGTGTGTGTGTGTGTGTGTGTGTGTAAAGTAAATCACACACACACAGTAAGAGTACAATAGTGCAGTATGGTCTATTATCGGAAGAAAAATAATCACCTCATGAGATCATCAAACGCATTTTCTTCAACCGTCTTAAAGAAAATTTGCCATTGGCCGCGTGAGGCAAGGTGTGCACAGGTGTGGTCGGTGTGTGGGTGACAGCTCCAGAGTTCATTCAACTCCCAAGTTTGCACTGCAGGGTAATACGGCTGTCAAGTTGCTCTAGGAGTGCAATCATGCCTGGTGTACTGGTGCTGTTTTCAAACTGTGACCTTGGCATTTTATCTAAATACAAAGCAGCTACGGGGGATCTGGAAGCTACAGGCGGGGGGGAGATCTTGGGTGGCTACAGGGGGAGATCTTGGTGAAGCTACAGGGGGGGGAGATCTGGTGGCCAGTGCGGGGGGGAGATCTTGTGAAGCTACGGGGAGATCTTGGTGAAGCTACAGGCGGGGAGATCTTGGGAAGCTACAGGCGGGGGGAGATCTTGGTGAAGCTACAGGCGGGGATCTTGGTGAAGCTACAGGCGGGGAGATCTTGGTGAAGCTACAGGCGGGGAGACTTGTGAAGCTACAGGCGGGGGAGATCTTGGGGCTTATAGAAGGGGAGATCTTGGTGAAGTTACACACACACACACTCTGGTGGATGATGGTTGTGACCTGGTTGAGGGTCATCCAGGTGGTGGGTGATGTTTACCGAGCATAAGGACGCCAGTGGGAGTTAGTGGTCTAGTGGGGGGTTGAGACACTTTCTCTATAGTAATAAGTTCTCTTGTGTTCTCTCTCTCTATAGTAATAAGTTCTCTTGTGCCTCTCTATAGTAATAAGTTCTCTTGTGTTCTCTCTCTCTATAGTAATAAGTTCTGTGTTCTCTCTCTATAGTAATAAGTTCTCTTGTGTTCTCTCTCTATAGTAATAAGTCTCTTTGGTTCTCTCTAGACAAGTCTCTTGTGTTCTCTCTATAATAAGTTCTCTTGTGTCTCCTCTATAGTAAAAGCTCTTGTGTTCTCTCTCCATAGTAATAAGTTCTCTTGTGTTCTCTCTCTATAGTACAGTTCTCTTGTGTTCTCTCTCTATAGTAAAAGTTCTCTTGTGTTCTCTCTCTTTATAGTAATAAGTTCTGTGTTCTCTCTCTATAGTACAAGTCTCTCATGTTCTCTCTCTATAGTAATAGCTCTGTGCTCTCTCTCTGTAATAAGTTCTCTTGTTTCTTCTATAGTAATAAGTCTCTTGTGTTCTCTCTCAATAGTAATAAGTATCTTGTGCTCCTCTCTATAGTAATAAGTCTCTTTGTGTTCTCTCTCTATAGAAGTTTCTGTGTTCTCTCTATAGTAATAAGTTTGTTCTCTATAGTAATGTCTCTGTGTCTTCTCTATAGTAATAAGTTATCTTGTGTTCTCTCTATAGTAATAAGTTCTTGTGTTCTCTATGTAATAAGTTCTCTTGTGTTCTCTCTATAGTAATAGTTCTCTTGTGTTCTCTCTCAGAATAAGTCTCTTGTGTTCTCTCTCTATAGTAATAAGTTCTCTTGTGTTCTCTCTCTATAGTAATAAGTTCTCTTGTGTTCTCTATAGTAATAAGTTCTCTTGTGTTCTCTCTCTATAGTAATAAGTTCTCTTGTGTTCTCTCTATAGTAATAAGTTTGTTCTCTCTATAGTAATAAGTTCTCTTGTGTTCTCTATAGTAATAAGTTTGTTCTCTCTATAATAAGTTCTCTTGTGTTCTCTCTCTATAGTATGTCTTGTGTTCTCTTTTTATTCCACCTAAACAGTTGTTCCTTGTCATAGAGTCGTACTGAGGGACTTGGTGTTGAAAATTAGTGTATCGATTAGTTATGTATGAAAGCTTTAGAAATCGATTAGTTATGTATAAAAGCTTTGAAAATCGATTAGTTATGTATGAAAGCTTTAGAAATCGATTAGTTATGTATGAAAGCTTTAGAAATCGATTAGTTATGTATAAAAGCTTTAGAAATCGATTAGTTATGTATAAAAGCTTTAGAAATCGATTAGTTATGTATGAAAGCTTTAGAAATCGATTAGTTATGTATAAAAGCTTTAGAAATCGATTAGTTATGTATGAAAGCTTTAGAAATCGATTAGTTACATGTGAAAAGCTTTAAAATTCAATTAGTTATGTAAAATGCTTTAGAATTCAATCAGTTATGTGTGAAAAGCTTAAGAATTCTGGTGTTAACAAATAGAGCAGTGGATCGATCGTGTGTGAGATGACTTAAACTAAATGCGTATATTCAGGTGGGAGGAAAACAATTATACGCCACACGGGAAAGACGCATGACAGTGAAATACGCTTGCCAGGCTGTCACGGGAAGGTGTGTTGGTTGTCCTTGACCATGTTTGTTGCTGTCATTGGGGCGCGAGACAGTGTAATAACAATAACAACAACCACAACAACCACAACAACAATAATAATAATAATAATAATAATAAAATGTTTTACTTAGTTATAGCAGAAATCATACCAATATTTCACTGACATGACAAGTGATGTGTTAGTTTGTGAGGTTAGGTTAGGTTAGAGTGTTATAGGCTAGCTAGTTAGGTGTGTCTGAGTTTCGTGAGGGCGATGTGTCGACCGGGTGTTCGCTTGGGTGTGCCTGTGTGCATTCATAACCCTCGAGGTTTTGTGCTGTGACGTGTGTGTGTGTGTGTGTGTGTGTGTGTGTGTGTGTGTGTGTGTGTGTGTGTGGAAGAAGGGTGAGGCTCCGGTGAGAGAGGGAGGGAAAGAGAGGGCAGAAGGGGGACCCCTCATACATAATGCAGATGGAGGAAGAAGGGTGAAGAGAGAGAGAGAGAGAGAGAGAGGAGAGAGAGAGAGAGAGAGAGAGAGAGAGAGAGAGAGAGAGAGTGAAAAATAGAGGAGGGAAGATAAAAGAAAGGGTGAAGGAGAGAGAAAGAGAGGCAAGTACACGAGAAAGAATGAAGAGAGAGACAAACTGGTTTGGGGACCTTTACACACACACATTGGGGGGCACACATAGCCCTCCCCTGTTGTGAGCTCCCCATATAACGCAGCACGTGGTCACCGTTACTACTCAGTTACTAAGTTGTGGTAACTGGTTGTATGTACACGCAGTGGTTGTGACCATAATGACCCCCAGGTGCATGTGTGGTGGTGGTGGCAGGGTGTGGTGGTGTGGGCAGGGTGTGGTGGTGTGGGCGGATGTTGACAGTCTGGCGAGCGTTAGTGTTTGTTTACATGGTCAGCATACAGCTGCTCCCGGGAGTAGGCAGACAGGCAGGTAGATAAGCAGGCAGACAAACGAATAGACGTGTAAAGGTATGTTGGATTCACACTCTTCTGTACAACATGAGTAGATGATCAAGGGAAGGAAGGTTGTGGGTACGTGTGAGGTAGTCAGTGAGGACACCCACCACCCTTAACACAGTATAGGACAGGTGATGCCTTCCTCAGTCTGCTCGATGATGCCTTTCCTGACCTGGATGACAGATTTTTTTTCAGGTGAAGGGGTGTGTGTGTGTGTTATAATTTGATAATGTTGCAGGTGGTAGTGATAATAGTTGAGGTGATGGTGATAGTGGTGCATCTGGTGGTGGTGCAGGTCATGGTGGAGGTACTGCCATTGACAGGGAACGTTGAGGTGTTGTGGGTGGCGGAGCACTGTACTGACCCTGACGTCAGCTGGCACGCTCCCTCTCCTCTCCTTCCCTCTCTCCTCTCCTCTCCTTCCCTCTCTCACCTCCTCTCTTCCCACCTTCTCTCTTTCCTCTCTCTCCCCTCTTCCCTCTCTCACCTCCTCTCTTCCACCCCTTCTCTCCTTCCCTCTCTCCACTCTCCTCTTCCCTCTCTCACCTCCTCTCTTACCCTTCTCTCTTTCCCTCTCTCTCACCTCCTCTCTCTACCTTCTCTCTTTCCCTCTCCCTCTTCCCTCTCTCTCACCTCCTCTCTTCCACCCTTCTCTCCCTTCCCTCTCTCCTCTCTCACCTCTTCCCTCTCTCCCCTCCTCTCTCCCCTCTTCTCTCCCTTCCCTTTCTCACTCTCACCTCCTCTCTTCCACCTTCTCTCCTTCCCCTCTCTCCTCTCTCCACCTCTTCCCTCTCTCACCTCTCTTCCCACCCTTCCCTCTCTCCTCCTCTCCCCCTCTTCCCTCTCTCTCTCTCCCCTCTTCCCTCTCCTCTCACCTCTTCCCTCTCACTCTCACCTCCTCCCTCCCACCCTTCTCTCCTTCCCTCTCACCTCTTCTCTCTCTCACCTCCTCTCTTCCACCCTTCTCTCCTTCTCTCTCTCACTCTCTCCCTCCCCTCTCTTCCACCCTTCTCTCCTTCCCCTCTCTCCTCTTCCCTCTCTCACTCTCTCCCCTCCTCCTCTCTTCCGCCCTTCTCTCCTTCCCTCTCTCACCTCTTCCCTCTCTCCTCTTCCCTCCTCACCTCCACCCTTCTCTCCTTCCCTCTCTCCCTCTTCCCTCTCTCACCTCCTCTCTCCCACCATTCTCTCCTCCACCCCGCCTTCCACTGGCACCACGCCAAGTTTATACACCTCAAACTAACACCATTACTACTGTTACGTGGGTGTACTACAGTGAGTGATGTAGCCAAGGTTAGTACATGTACTCCCCAGCTAATAATGGCCGTTTTACTGTACATCCGTTTCTTACCTCACATTCTCGCAGTACTGTAGTAATATGGTGTACTCTGCTTTATCTATTTTGTAAACATTATCGAAACTTAACCTTCAAGAGTTATCAAATAATTATCGTGAGTCTGTCTGTCTGTCTGTCTGTTTGTCTGTCTGTCTGTCTGTCTGTCTGTCTGTCTGTCTGTCTGTGTATCTCAACAAGTGAGCCATTTCACTCACGGCTCCGTTACAGTACTCTTCGCGATGGTGATGACGCGACCTGGAAAATTATGTCGAAAACCTCTTCTTCTCTCTCTTTCCTGTCTCTCTTCTCTCTCGTATGTTCTCTCTCTCTACCTCTTCTTCTTCTCTCTCTTTCCTGTCTCTCTTCTCTCTCGTATGTTCTCTCTCTCTACCTCTTCTTCCGCTCTTTTCTCCAAGCTCTGTACCCCTTGTTCTGGTATCTGTAGTTGGTTACCTTCCTGGTGTACCGGATATCACACCATGTCTTACGGGAGGTTGTTGTGGAGGTGGTGTAGTAGGGGGCGTTGATCGGGTAGTGGTGGTGGTGGTGTTTGGGCGGTGGGGAGTGGTGTAGTAGGGCCGTTGATCGGGTGGTGGTGGTGTTGGGCGTGGGGGAGGTGGTGTGATTGTGATCGGGTGGTGGTGGTTTGGATGGGGGTGACCAGGTCTTCTAATGATGTTGTGCCTGTGTTTGTGTTAGTTATGTAATAATAGTGATACAAGGCAGCAATACTACTACTACTACTACTACAATAATAATAATAATAATAATAATAATAATAATAATAATATATTTTTCTCTCCACAGGTAAGGGAGTGATGGTGCTCACATGTGGTACACAACCAGACATTTACCATGACAGTCAGCTTAAGTGAGTGTACTGTACCTTGTTGCTGTGTCAGATTATGATCAGGGAGTGAAATTGTTCCAGTGCCTGGCTGTAGTGGAAGTAGGAATATAAAGTGAGATTGCTGTATCGTAAGCTGTTTGAATTTAATCTCAGCCCAACCTAACCTTACCAAAACGTCTGACTATTTTAGTGAAGTGTCTGGAGAAAGCATCAGTAGACCAGTTCTAAACCTTCACTTATGGTTTGGTGTGAGTGACCGTCATCTACACCTGGGCTATGGGAATGGCGATATATATATATACACCTCTTAGCGTCTAGTTTGAACCTGCAGATAGAGAGCGACCGGGGATGTATCGCGGGTTGGACTTTAGCTTAACGCGTACACCCTGCGTCCTGCTGGTGACGAGATGAATCAGTACATGGTAACCTTACCTGGCACAGGTGTGCTTCTGGAGGGGAGAGGGACGGCTGTGCTCGCATCCCCTACCCCACCTGTGTTGGATGTATATTTAACCCTTCCCTCTTCCACCTGTTGTGTATGCCACAGTTCCCTCCCCCCTGCCCCCCCCCACCTTCTTTATCCTCCTCCACTTTTTCTTCCACCATATCATTTTTCTCTTCTTTTTCGTCCCCTCCTCCATCTCCTCTTCATCGTCTTCTTATTCCTCCACCTTCTTTTCGTCCTCCTCGTCCCTCTTCTCCTCCTTTATTGATTTACCATGTAACCTAACACTGTGCGTGACCCTCCCCTCCCTGCCTCAAGAAGTACTTAACCGTGTAGTATTGACCTGACCTTGGTTCCTGTCTTGACCATAATAATAACCACAATGACAGTGACCCAACCCAGCTGTTATTCTACCCAATTAAAGGTGCCAAACTACGTACAGGGTGTTCATAAATGATTACCGTAAAATAGTAATGCTCTCATGTTTTAATCAGGGTAATCATTTATGGACACCTGTTATTGAGGTGATGACGTATACATAATACATACACACATACATTTAAATATATTCATTTATTCATTTCTAATTACGTGCGGTCATAAGACATGTGGTTAAGAAGTGAATCGATAACATGTCGTTTTAAGGGAGACGTGAATGAATTGTGGTCGCATCTTGTCACATCTTACAGTCCAAACGTTATATATTGATCATCGCCTCGTTTGTGTCGGTCTGTGTGTTGTGATATCAGCTGGTATGGACTGTGGTTGTGGGTTGTGAGGTTGGTTGTAACTCGCTATCGTTTCCATGGATCTCCTCCTATGTAGTTTATTGTCACAGTGTTGTTGTTGAGATGTGGTTGACGTGCGGTTATTGAAGATGGGTGGGGGGCGGGGGGTGGAGTTTTGGGTTGTGGGGAGGCTTTGGTTGTAAGTTGGTTGTAACTCCGTGTTTTTGATGTTATTGAGGTTGTTTACACGGGGGGTGTGCTAGGTTTGACCTCCTTCCCCCTCCTACTAGTGCCGTCATCTGCGTCATCTCAGAGCTCACCCCCCGCCTGTCCCCCCTCTCTCCTCCCCCATAGCTAACGCCATCATGGGTTGTGGCCCCTCATGGTAGGTAGCTGCTGTAACTTTCTATTGATCGACTCTTCTCCCCCCCTCTTCCTTCCCTCCCTCCTTCCCTTCCCTCCCAGCCTCCACGGTGTTCCCCTATCCTCCTCCTCCTCCTCTCCCTCCTCCTCCCTTTCTTCCTGTCTACCGCCATCTCCTCTCCTCATTATTCCTACCTGTCCATTTCCTCCGTTCCTCTACCCATCTCTTCTTCCATTTTCTCCTTTCCTTGCTTATACCTACCGTACCTATCCACTATTCCTCATTATTCCCCTACTCTTCTCTTCTTCCTCCTCCCCTCCTCCTCTTCCTTCTCCTGTCGACTGCCATCTCCTCCCCTTCTGTCCCCTCTCTTCCATCCTTTCCTCACGTTTACCGCCATCTTCTCTCCTACCTACCTGTCCACTTCCTCATTTTCTTCTTCCTTCTCCTGCCCGCTTCTCCTCTTCGTGCTTATACTTCTTTCTGGACTATCTCCTCCTCCTCCTCCTCCTCTCTCCTCCAATAGTAACCCGTTTTAGCCTCGTGAGGATTCGTTAACCATAGCACATTTCCCTCTCCCACCCTCTCCTACCCCTCTCCCCTCACCTCCACTCACCCCTCTCCCACCACCCCTCTCCACACACCACCACTCATCACACTCACCCACCACACCCCTCTCCCAACATCCCTCTCCACACCTCCACTCATCACTCTCACCCACCACCCTCTCCCACCACATCCCTCTCCACACACCACCACTCATCACTTCCAGTGTTATCCCCTCTTCCCTCACATATCCTCCTCCCCCCCCACCTCTCTCCCCCATTCCGTTTTACCTTAACCTCCCTCTCAACCTCTCCGCTCACACACACACACACACACACACACATTAGGATCACATCGTCCTACTTGCCCTTGCACAGTGTTGGGAATCTCTTTGATGTTTTAATGCAGTTCCCCGTCCACTGTATATCAAAGGTTAAAGAGGTGGAAGTAGCCCCCCCCACCCACCCCTCTAAAAACTGAAATATAACATTGACCAGGTGGGAATTACTGTACCTCCCTCTCCTCATTATTCCTACCTGTCCACTTGTTCCTCTCTCCATCTCTTCTTCTTTTTCTTCTTCTTATTCTTCTTATTCTTTTCCTTCTTTCTTTTTTTCTTCTCCTTCTTCTTCCTCTTCGTAAATGTTCAAAATCTTCTCATTACATTAAAGTCTTCAGGTAAATAATTGACTCTTACCTGTACAATACTTTCTACCCCAAACTGTACTTCGATTTGTTATTTTTTGGGGTTAATCTATTCCCCTAGTGTGAGTTTGTGAGGGTTAATAGTGAGTGTGTGAGGGTAATAGTGAGTGTGTGAGGGTAATAGTGAGGGTGATAGGTAGAGTGTGTTGCTTTAGTGTTGCGTTAGAGTCTGTTGGGTTAGTTAAGTGAGATGACGTTGGAGACAGTTTGTTTAGTATGGCATCGAGTTGACAGGCATCCACTCGTCCGTCCGTCCGTCCGTAAGTCATCAGTGGGCCGCCCGTCATGTTGTACTGTGTGGCAGCGGGTATCGATCCTGTGATCAATATTGTATCAACTCTTTCATAGGTTTTTTTTTGGGGGGGGGGTGGGAGGCCTCGACGCCGCCATTACCGTCCAGAAGGTTTCATTGTTGGTGTCTAGTTATTGTCAAGTGTCCTTCCCACTTACTTTAGGTTAGGTTAGGTTAGGGGTCTTTAGTTTGGTTAAGTTAGGTTATGGTGTTTAGTTTGGTTAATTAGGGATTTTAGTTTGTTAAGTTTGGCTAGGTTAGGGTCTTTAGTTTGGTTAAGTTAGGTTAGGGACTTTAGTTTGGATAGGTTAGATTAGGGACTTTAGTTTGGTTAAGTTGGGTTAGTTAGGGTAGGGACTTTAGTTTGGTTAAGTTAGGTTATGGCGTTTAGTTTGTTAAGTTTGGTTAGGTTAGGGTCTTTAGTTTGGTTAAGTTAGGTTAGGGATTTATAAGTTATTCTTCCCTATACCCACGTATTATATGATTACTTAAGTTAGGTAAAGTTTAGTCAGGTTAGGGACTCACTGTATGATGACTCAAGTTCGGTTAAATTATGTAAGTTAGGGACTTTTGAAGGTATTCTTTGGTTTTGTGTATGTGGGTTAGGGACTGTTAGGTTAAGTTAAGTTAAGTTGGTTTTGTTATTGTAGATTAAGGAACTTTGAGTAGCTCTTAACTGAAGTCGTCACTCATTGAATATTGGTTAGGTTAGGTGGTGTTAGGCTAGGTTAGGTTAGATTGTGTTAGGTTAGGTTGTGTTAGGTTATGTTGTGTTAGATTAGGTTAGGTTGTGTTTTTTTCATTCATGATACATACAGTTTGGTTTGGTTAGGTTAGGTTGTGTTTGGATAGGTAAGGTTGTGTTTATTTCATCTAGGATAGGTACAGTTTGGTTAGGATGGGATAAAATTGGTGAGGCTAGGTTGTGTTTCATCTAGGATAGGTACAGTTTGGTTAGGATAGGATAGACTTGGTTGGGAGGCTGTAGAGAACATATTTAGTACGTCTTGGCTCTCAGCTCGGCGCTACGACGTGATAAACACAAGTTAAAGTCCTGTGTATGTGTGTCTTGGGAACCAGGCCGGGGAACACCAGCCAGTGGACATTACTTAAAGATGGTTATAGTAGTAATAATAAATAGTAGTAGTAGTAGTAGTAGTAGTAGTAGTAATTATAAATGGTAGTCGTAGTAGTAGTAATAATAAATGGTAAAAACACCATTGATGATACTACTACTACTACTACTACTACTACTACTACTATTCTTCCCACCACTACCATCATTACCATCACCGTTCCACCACTACCACCATACTATCACCCTTCCCACTACTACCATCACCGTTCCCACCATTACCATCACCGTTCCCACCACTACCATCATTACCATCACCGTTCCCACTAACCACCACCTATTCTCCCATTCTCACCCATCACTACCATCATCCTGGCTTCTCTCCACAAGGTAAGGATGGTTAGGATGAGGGATGAGAGGGGGAAGTGTGAGGAACCATTGGATATTCAAGGGGGGGGGAGACGGGGGCGTAGCGGATGTCGAGTTTTTGCAAGGAGGGGGGGGGGGGGGGGGCTGTGTCGCTGGTATAATGTTGGCCACGTGTCAGTAGTGGTTGTTGTCCCCTCCCCCTCCCTTCTCCCCCTTGGTCCAGCTGGTGACTTAACTGGATAAACAGGCCCGTCTACTAATGCATCTCAACCCTAACCTTACCTAACCTCACCTAACCTAACCTTACATGACCTAACCTAACCTAACCTAACCTAACTTAACCACAACTCAACCTAACCTAACCTGTAATCTAACTACTGTATTGGGATTGGGGGGGGGGGGATCCATTCCTAATCAGTCCATTGTTAAAGGGAATAGTGATAATGGGCCCCCAAATCTGTTAGTAAGGTTGGGGCCTAATATAATTGGGGCCCATCTCACCAACAACCATACAGACTGGTCCAGGGCCACGTGTCAGTGGTGGACCCGCTGGACCAGTGTTAGGAGTCGGGTATGGACGGAAGGTGAGGTGGGGGGCGGTGGGAAGGCAGCGGTCCAGTCTTGGGATAGTGGGAACAATAGCCGCACTTTGGGTCGCCGGGCACGTGGGATTCGAACCCTGGTCCGGCAGCCACGTGTCTTCTGTCATTGAGCACCACCAGGCAATAAATAATCCCACGGACTGTCGATGTGTTCCACCAGTCGTATTATTATTATTATTATTATTATTATTATTATTATTATTATTATTATTATTATTATTATTATTATGTACAACAGCGGCCATCTTTACTCTCCTCCACAGTGTTGGGGGGGGGGGTCAGGTCACTCTCACCAGCGAGCAGATTATTGATAGTGATTGATTGATTGATTGATTGATTAATTAATTGACTGGGTGATTGATAGATATTCAGTAAAATCGTCATACAACTTCACGGTGATTCAACAAGTACACCTAATTGCCCAAGTACGGTATAAACAGTGTAGATAGACAGTGCAGGTATAAACAGTGTAGATAGACAGTGCAGGTATAAACACAGTACAGGTATAAACAGTGTAGATAGACAGTGCAGGTATAAACAGTGTAGATAGACAGTGCAGGTATAAACAGTGTAGATAGACAGTACAGGTATAAACAGTGTAGATAGACAGTAGGTATAAACAGTGTAGATAGACAGTACAGGTATAAACAGTGTAGATAGACAGTACAGGACAGTAAACAGCAGGTATAAACAGTGATAGACAGTACAGGTAGATAAACAGGTAGATGGACAGATAGACAGTGCAGGTATAAACAGTGTAGATAGACAGTACAGGTATAAACAGTGTAGATAGACAGTGCTGGTATAAACAGTGTAGATAGACAGTGCTGGTATAAACAGTGTAGATAGACAGTGCAGGTATAAACAGTGTAGATAGACAGTACAGGTATAAACATTGTAGATAGACAGTGCAGGTATAAACAGTGTAGATAGACAGTGCAGGTATAAACAGTGTAGATAGACAGTACAGGTATAAACAGTGTAGATAGACAGTACAGGTATAAACAGTGTAGATAGACAGTACAGGTATAAACATTGTAGATAGACAGTACAGGTATAAACAGTGTAGATAGACAGTACAGGTATAAACAGTGTAGATAGACAGTACAGGTATAAACAGTGTAGATAGACAGTACAGGTATAAACAGTGTAGATAGACAGTGCTGGTATAAACAGTGTAGATAGACAGTACAGGTATAAACAGTGTAGATAGACAGTGCAGGTATAAACATTGTAGATAGACAGTACAGGTATAAACAGTGTAGATAGACAGTACAGGTATAAACAGTGTAGATAGACAGTACAGGTATAAACATTGTAGATAGACAGTACAAGTATAAACATTGTAGATAGACAGTACAGGTATAAACAGTGTAGATAGACAGTGCTGGTATAGACAGTGTAGATAGACAGTGCAGGTATAAACATTGTAGATAGACAGTACAGGTATAAACAGTGTAGATAGACAGTACAGGTATAAACATTGTAGATAGACAGTACAGGTATATAAACAGTGTAGATAGACAGTAGGTATAAACAGTATAGATAGACAGTGCAGGTATAAACAGTGTAGATAGACAGTGCTGGTATAAACAGGTGGGATAGACAGTAGGTATAAACAGTGTGTAGATAGATGAAAAAGGTATAAACAGTGTAGATAGACAGTGCTAGTATAAACAGTGTAGATAGACAGTGCAGGTATAGACAGTGTAGACAGACAGTGCAGGTATAAACAGTGTAGATAGACAGTGCAGGTATAAACAGTGTAGATAGACAGTGCTGGTATAAACAGTGTAGATAGACAGTGCTGGTATAAACAGTGTAGATAGACAGTGCAGGTATAGACAGTGTAGACAGACAGTGCAGGTATAAACAGTGTAGATAGACAGTGCTGGTATAAACAGTGTAGATAGACAGTGCAGGTATAAACAGTGTGGATAGACAGTGCTGGTATAAACAGTGTGGATAGACAGTGCTGGTATAAACAGTGTAGATAGACAGTGCAGGTATAAACAGTGTAGATAGACAGTGCAGGTATAAACAGTGTAGATAGACAGTGCTGGTATAAACAGTGTAGATAGACAGTGCTGGTATAAACAGTGTAGATAGACAGTGCAGGTATAAATAGTGTAGATAGACAGTGCTGGTATAAACAGTGTAGATAGACAGTGCAGGTATAAACAGTGTAGATAGACAGTGCTGGTATAAACAGTGTAGATAGACAGTACAGGTATAAACAGTGTAGATAGACAGTGCAGGTATAAACAGTGTAGATAGACAGTGCTGGTATAAACAGTGTAGATAGACAGTACAGGTATAAACAGTGCGGTAGACGTTGGGTAATAGCAGTGTAGATAGTCAGTGCTGGTATAAACAGTGTAGATAGACGTGCGGTATAAACAGTGTAGATAGACAGTGCAGGTATAAACAGTGTAGATAGACAGTGCAGGTATAAACAGTGTAGATAGTCAGTGCTGGTACAGTGTAGATAGACAGTGCAGGTATAAACAGTGTAGATAGACAGTGCAGGTATAAACAGTGTAGATAGACAGTGCAGGTATAAACAGTGTAGATAGTCAGTGTATAAACAGTGTAGATAGACAGTAGGTAAACAGTGTAGATAGACAGTACAGGTATAAACAGTGTAGATAGACAGTGCAGGTATAAACAGTGTAGATAGACAGTGCAGGTATAAACAGTGTAGATAGACAGTACAGGTATAAACAGTGTAGATAGACAGTGCAGGTATAAACAGGTATAAACAGTGTAGATAGACAGTGCAGGTATAAACAGTGTAGATAGACAGTGCAGGTATAAACAGTGTAGATAGACAGTGCAGGTATAAACAGTGTAGATAGACAGTGCAGGTATAAACAGTGTAGATAGACAGTACAGGTATATAAAGAATGGTAAACAATAAGTCACTCGACCAAATTACAACCCAACAAGTGTCACCAGAAGGCCCTTGAGGATTCTTGATACACTCGTGGTAATACTGTACCGTGTGAGGCGAGTGTGTTGATGGCCACGCTGGCGGAGAGATTTTATACTCCACACTGATCTCTTTATTCGTTGTTTAGGGAGATCCGTGAGAAGATGGTTTAGGCACGTACAAAAACTGCGTCTGTGTGGAAATGTAAAACCAAATTCATATGTTAGTGATTAATCGTGAAATTTTCTCTGTCATTGATTGCTTGTCAGTATTTCTCTGTCAGTGATTGCTTGTCAGTATTTCTCTGTCAGTGATTGCTTGTCAGTATTTCTCTGTCAGTGATTGCTTGTCAGTATTTGTCAGTGATTGCTTGTCAATATTTCTCTGTCAGTGATTGCTTGTCAATATTTCTGTCAGTGATTGCTTGTCAATATATCTCTGTCAGTGATTGCTTGTCAATATTTCTCTGCCAGTAATTGCTTGTCAGTATTTCTCTGCCAGTGATTGATTGGTGGTTAACTTTTCTTCGTCAGTCATTGAATCAACTTTTATTGTCTCTCTATGAATGAGTACCAATTTTTCCCACTCAGTAAATGAGTGACTAATTTTTTCAGCCACCCAGTGAGTGAGTGAGAGACCGAATGAGTGAGTGAGTGAGTGAGTGGGTGAGTAACATATAGAGCTGAGGGCTCAATTTATCTTCGAATGCCTCTTGATTGGGCAGAAGAAACTATGGGTGGCTGGGGAGGTTTGTATGTGAGAGAGAGAGAGAGAGAGAGAGAGAGAGAGAGAGATATAGATAAGAACAAGAGACAATAGCAGGAAAGGAAAAGATAAAAGAACGATTGGATGATAGAAGGGGACGCAAAATAGATGATAGAAGGAATAGAAGAACGAATAGACGAGAAACGAGACGAGAGAACGGATGGAATGGGAGGAGGAGGAGGTGAGGATGGTGGAGGACGCTAAAGGAAGTGTTCAGGAATTTCATGAAGTACGGATGGAGGAAACGAAGGTTGAAATTCACCCCACCCCCTTCCCCTCCCCCGGAAATACTTGCTGTGGGATCCTTGGTTTAAAGGGGAGGAAGAGGAAGGTTATTTGTGGGGTTTAAGGATGAGGGAGGGGGGCTTGCTGTGGAGTACCTGGTGTAGGGGAGGGGTTTGTGGTTGAAGGGGTTGCTTGCTGTGGAGTACCTGGTGTAGGGAAGGGGTTTGTGATTGAAGGGGTTGCTTGCTGTGAGACTATTAGTGGGTGGTGAGGTTTGAGGTTGATGGAGGTGTTCGCACCATATGAACGTACAGATATACACACTCCCTCTTCTTCCTCCTCCTCCTCCTCTTCCTCCTCCTCCTCCTCCTCTTCTTCCTCCTCTTCTTCTTCTTCTTCTTCTTCTTCTTCTTCTTCTTCTTCTTCTTCTTCTTCTTCTTCTTCTTCTTCTTCTTCTTCTTCTTCTTCTTCTTCTTCTTCTTCTTCTTCTCTTCTTCTTCCTTCCTTCCTTCTTCTCTTCCTTCCTTCTCTTCCTTCTTCTCTTCTTCTTCTTCTCTCCTTCTCTCCTTCTTCTTCTTCTTCTTCTTCTTCTTCTTTCTTCTTCTTCTTCTTCTTCTTCTTCTTCTTCTTCTTCTTCTTCTTCTTCTTCTTCTTCTTCTTCTTCTTCTTCTTCTTCTTCTTCTTCTTCTTCTTTCTTCTTCTTCTTCTTCTTCTTCTTCTTCTTCTTCTTCTTCTTCTTCTTCTTCTTCTTCTTCTTCTTCTTCTTCTTCTTCTCTATGCACTTGGTTATTATCTCAGCCTCTTTCGTGTGTTTTTCTTCTTCTTCATCTCCTGTCTCGCACAGGCCCAAGGGCACGCTTCTGGTTGGCCTTCTATATTAAGTGTTACCTACGGCCCCTGATTTAGGAGACGCTGGTTTGATCCTATGGATTTCAAGATTAAATTGATCTCTCTTCTTTCTCTCTCTCTCTCTTCTCTCGCTTTTCATCCTCCTCTTACAAAAAAGGAGTAAGACAACAGTGGCAGTATATATAACGGTACAGCATATACTTGGAGGACCACAAGGAGAGAGAGAGAGAGAGAGAGAGAGAGAGAGAGAGAGAGAGAGCGAGCCAACAACAGTCATCACTAAATGAGGTGGGTGAGGGAGGAGAGGAGAGTGTGCTGCCACCATCTTGGCGAGAGAGAGAGAGAGATAACAACAGTCATCAATCAATAAATGAGGTGGGTGAGGGAGAGAGGAGAGTGTAGGTGGCTGCCACTATCTGGGAGAGAGAGAGAGAGAGAGAGAGAGAGAGAGAGAGAGATAACAACAGCCATCAATCAATAAATGAGGTGGGTGAGGGAGAGAGGAGAGTGTAGGTGGCTGCCACCATCTTGGCGAGAGAGAGAGAACAATTAATTAAATTAGATTGGTAGTTTAGGTTAGGTTGAGATTGTTGGATTGGGTTGGTTTGGTTGCCTCGGTTTAGGTTTGGTTAGTTTTCATTAGCGTATGTTATTTTAAGCTGAGTAAAGTTAAAGTAGGTTAGGTTAGCCTAGGTTAGTTTAAGCTTAAGTTAGAATAAGGTTAAGTTAGGTTAGATTAAGTTAATATGTTTTCAAGTTATTTTAAGCTCCAGGTTCCTCACGGCTGAGTCTGAAGCATTCGGAGCCTCGAGTCTGTATGTTAATGGGGTTCAAATTCAATGTGACAGCGGCACGCATCACCTCACTGCGCAGGTGACGGCAGCAGGTGTTATGATCAACAGAGTACAGTACTGTCTGAGTGGGGGCCCCAGTCCTTATGGGCCCCCAACCTAGCCTATCTTAGTCATAAGGACCTTAATTGTAATGGGTCCTAGCCTTAAGGATCAGGTTGGAATTGGTCATTAGGGCAGGGGCACGTATGACTTCCCCTTTAACCCCTCCCCCTCATCCTCCTCCCTGCCCTTGAACACTGAACAAATCTTAAGTCAATCTACACTTGGGCTTGGTGCCAACTCACGCCGGGTTGTACCTTCTTCAAAAGCTGCGACCTTGATCATTAACTCTCCCCCCCCCCCTCCTCAAAACGCGGCAGGTCTTGGAGTGTGTGTGTACCAGGTATGAACAGGTGTGTGTGTACAGTCCCCCTAGAAAAGGTATCGTCACTTTTTTCGTCTACCAATAAGTGTGGTCGACTAATGGATTAATATGGCTCACAAAACCACGAACAACAGAGACCTCCATGGGTAAGGATACTTTTTAGGGGGGGATGGACCAGCGGGCAGGCCATGTAAGGACGCTGGAGCTCGTTCTGTTGTCCATCCAGTTAGGCCGGCCACCTCACACGACCCTCACGGCCCGAGTAACAATGTGCGATTCGTTCTCGTTAACTCTTTTATCTATTTATTTATTTATTTATTTATTTATTTATTTATTCATTTCTTAGTGAATTATTATGAGGCGTTGTTAAGCTCTGTGCGTTTTGAAGATTCACTTTGTGTAACCTTCTGCGAGTGTTAGTGGGATGTGAACCAGTATGTGTGAGAGTGTGGATAGACAGTTGTACATGTTTTAACATTTATATTCTCACTTACTACACTTACATGGTGTTATTTATACTTGTTTCAACGCTTTACTCTGCCTATATGTGTCTTGTATACTGTGTGTGTGTAAGTTGAGGATATGAGTAGGTGTCTGTGTGTAGATTATTTTATTAACACTTTATTGTCACTTCCTACAGTTATCTTTTATCATGTTTCTTTCCATTCTCTCTGTGGGTGCTCTGTACTCCCACATCTACCCCTCCCCCCCCCTTCCCCTCCACACGTACACACACACACAGTGGCAGAAACGTCTATAGATACTTATTATTTATTTGTGTGTTATTTACATATTTATTTATACAACGCCTGTCTTCCATGACGAGGTAGAGGCACAGCGGGTTTATTGCCGTGTTTAGCTGTTGTACTTTTCTTGGTTTGCAGCGTAGAAAAATGCCTTGGCCAGCTGGTGGAGTGGTTGGTGCCATTCTTGTCGTGTGTGTGTGGTGTTTGTTTGTTTGTTGTGTGTGTGGGTACGAATTTTTGTGTTCCTTGAGTATGTGTGTGTATGTATGTACGTTGTGTGTGTATGAACGGTATGTATGTATGTGTGTGTACTGGGGCGTAGAGAAAGCACTGGATGGAAGTTGCTCTATTGATATTGAAAAGGGGTGGTGGTGATTTGGTGATGATCAAGGAGAGAAAGGGAGGGAAGGAGGTGGTGGTGGTGGTGGTGGCGTGTTTGAGTCATGACGTCACGTAGATAATGGTGTTGAAGAACCTGTCGGGTCATGCACTCTGAGCTTGGGGGGGAGGGGGTGGTAGTTATACAGTGGAATAAACTATGTGAGTGTTATTATTATTATTAGTTGTTGTTGTTATTATTATGATTATTATTAGTTATTATTATGAGTTATTATTATTATTATTATTTATTGTTGTTGTTACTGTTATTTTACCATTACTACTTTATTTAATACTTAAAATATTACAAAACATATGAAGAGAACTAACCATTTTTTTCCACATTCCTGTAAGCGGTGTCACAGGATATTTATTTATTAATGCTATAATTTAACTTAACGGCGATTGAAAACCTGTGAAGTGCTCTCTCTCTCTCTCTCTCTCTCTCTCTCTCTCTAAGCGACTCTCCTGCCCTGGTAAATGTGGTATTTATGGTCAGTACAAACATTTACTTTATTGGCCAGAGCTGGAGCTAGGTGCCAACTCACTCCGGGTGGCTCATTTGTGTGACCTCTGACCTGGATTGTTGACAGTTTGACCTTCCAGAATACTGTATAGCAGCTCTAGGGTGTGTGTGTGTGTGTGTGTGTGTGTGTGTGTGTGTGTGTGTGTGTGTGAGTGAGTGAGATGACGTATTGTGCATTGTTTACATGTAGGGGAACAATAATTATAGAGACCAGGAGAGAGAGAGAGAGAGAGAGAGAGAGAGAGAGAGAGAGAGAGAGAGAGAGAGAGAGCCCCCCCTCCCCCTTAGAGAGTAATTTTCTCGGTACACATGTAGTGGTGTGGTTGATGTGGTTTAGGTGGAGTTGATGTGGTTGTGGAGGTTTAGATTCGTGTGTGTCTGTGTGGGGGAGGGTTAGTACCATGGGCGTACCGTAGGTGTGGTTGTACTGTGGATGTTGTAGTACCGTGGATGATGTGGTAGTACCGTGGGTGTGGTCGTACTGTGGGTGTGGTCTTACCGTGGGTGTGGGTAGTACCGGCAGATCAGTTTGGATAATTAACGCGTTCTAGGCAGATGGATGGAAATAACCCGCAAAGTGAATTTATCAAGGCCGTGCACCCAGAGGTCACGACTAACGGACACTGACCTCTGTTGCCCCTCGCAGTAAGAGCGGCGGTACCCTGGCCTCCTGCCTTGTGGGTTACACCTTTCTTGTCCCGACGATATTGTTGAAGTGAGGATTATTTATATACGATGTAAATTCTTGTGGGGTCACCCCCCCCCCTCCCCCCACCTATCCCAATCCCTACTATTTCTTCCAGACTGAGGTACTTCATCGTCCCTCAACCTATCCTTATTGGTTAGTTTGGTGGTATATTAGGATTAAATAGGATTAGGTCCCTATCCTTATTGGTTAGTTTGGGGTTATATTAGCTTTAGATGGGATTGGATAAAATTGGACCCCTATCCTGGTCGTTAGGTTGGGGGCCTGGTTAGGACTGGGGGGGGGGCACTGACCTAGCAGACAACATGAGAGTTGTGTTGTCTCTTAAGTGTGAAACCAAGTAGTCAATGGATGGGTCAAGTCCCCCTCCTCCCCCCTCCTTCCCCTCTCTTCCTTCCCCTCTTCCTTACCCCCACCGCCGCGCCACAATAAAGTCCAAGCTGTCTCGTAGGTGTCATAACTCTCTACAATAATACCACAAGATACTGATTATTGAACTTTTGTTGTGATATATCCACACGCTGAGTTATATATCCACATGCCGAGTTATATATCCACACGCCGAGTTATATATTCACATGCCGAGTTATATATCCACACGCCGAGTTATATATCCACACGCCGAGTTTAAGTTAAAAACCCCCAGCTGCTCCGTTGAAGTTGTCGTGCTCACAACCCCCTGGACTCATGCACGCACCCACGCACGCACCCACTCACGCACCCACGCACGCACCCACGCACGCACCCGAGATCAACCTGAGTGGGGGGCGGGGGGTAATAAAGGAGTGGTGAAGTGGGAAGAATATAATGAATGAGGGAGAACTGAAGATACAGGAAGAAAGGAGGAGGAAGATAAAAGGAAGGACAGATATATTGTGGAAGAGAAAGGAAATGTGAAGAGGACAGATAAGTGGTGGAAGGAAGTGGATAGGTATAGGAGGAAGAGGAGAGAAGGAAGGTGGAGGAAGAGGTGGATAGATGGAGGAGGAAAAGAGGTGGGTAGGTGGAGAAGAGGATGGATGAGCGAACAAGGAACAAGGTGGAGGAGTGAATGTGAAAAGAGGAGGAGGAGGAGGAGGAAGGATAGATGGAAAAGAAAATAAAGACGGGACCAAAGGGAGGAGGAGGCAGGGGAAGAAGAAGAAGACAAGAATGAAGGTTAGAGATCAATAATTATTCCCGGGAATAAAGTGGAGGTGGGGCGAGGTTTGGCTGTGTGTGTGTGTGTGTGTGTGTGTGTGTGTGTGTGTGTGTGTGTGTGTAGTGTGTGTGTGTGTGTGTGAGTGTGTAATGAGTGTACGTGTGTGTTATGTGTATCGGATATTTTTTTTTTTTTGTGTATGTGTGTGTGTGTGTGTGCTGCTGTTGTTGTTATTGTGATGTTTTTTTTTCCTTTTCCATGCAATCACTGTGTAGCAACATGCTGGTGGATCACTTAGTTGGGTGTTAGCTCAGTGCGGGCAGGGACAGGAAGCCAGTAAGTAGTAGTATGGGGGGTGGGGGGGGGTGTGTGTGCTGGGAGTCTGTTGCATGGTGCGGGTGTGACTCGGAGATGCGCTCGCTGTCTTGCACCCCACAGGTAGGTAGGTAGGTAGGTACACACACACACACACACACTGTAATTATCATCATCTTATTAGTATTGTTGTTATAATCATCATCATCACCATCATTATAATAATCATCATCATCATCATCATCATTATTATTATTACACATACAAATACATAAACAGACCTTTGGGTTGAGGACAGATAGTAGCGTACTGTATGTTATTGATAGCCGGTGTTAACTTTGAAAAATGAGGCTTAGTGTGTGTGTGTGTGTGTGTGTGTGTGTGTGTGTGTGTGTGTGTGTGTGAGAGAGAGAGAGAGGAGAAGGGGGGAGAGAGACAGGAGGAGGAACGAGAGAGAGAGAGAGAGAGAGAGGAGAGAGAGAGAGGCGGGAAGAAGGTGAGAATGAGAGGGAGGGTAAGAGGCAAGAGGGAGGAGAGAGTGAGAGGCGGGAATGAGTGAGAGGCGTGGAGAGAGACAGAGAGGAGAAAAGGAGTGAGGTTCGCCCAATGCAACGTTGCTACTCTTGCCAATCCTGCTCTCTAGACCAATTTCTCACCGAAATGCCTCTCTCTCTCTCTCTCTCTCTCTCTCACATTTATACATATATCACCCATCATCATCTTTATTACCGGTTATTATTATCATTTTATCATCGAATATTAATTTACCGCATCATTCGTGTTTAAACTGAAATATTCATAAACATTTATATATATATATTATTTTTTTAATAGTTTAGCGTCTGCTGTATCTTTAAAGCTCTCTCCACCTTCCTTTCCTCCTTCCATTACCTTCCTTCCTCTTCCATTACCTTCCTCCTGGCAGCGGAACAGGAAGGCTATAATGACGTAATGACACACATGCAGGGTTAAGACAGTGTGTGTGTGTGTGTGTGGGGGTGGCAGGTTCAGCACCTTACACCTGCAGTAGACGGTGGGGTAGGGGGTGTCTGAATGGTTAAGCAACAGTAGAAGGGGGGGTTTGTTCACCTTTGGGGGGGCAGGAGAGGGGAATGGGGTATATAGAGAGAGGGTGGGTAGGGAAGGGAGAGAGAGAGAGAGAGTGAAGAGCAGAATGGTGGTTGGGGGCTCACCTTTTTTGTGGGGGAGGACTGTATGTTGGTGAGGTAACAGTATTGGTGGGGAGGGGTTTTACTGCAGCTATCTAGGTACTGAGAGGAAGTGGGGAAGTGAGGGGGAGAGAAAAGGAAGAAGGAAGGAAATGACCAGCGGATGTTGACAGGTGAAGGAAGTTAAATTACCTGGGCGGCTCTGTGTGGGGGGAGGGGGGCTCAAGCAAGGGAGGTGAAGGTACGAAGGTGGGGGTGAAGTAGGTAGGTAGGTAAGGGAGTTGAAGTAAATACTGTAGGAGTGTAGGTGGGTACCATAGGTGAGGAAGTCGACTCATTAGGCGGTAGAAGGTGAGGGAGTGCCTGGAGGTGTACCATAAGGTGTCAAATGCATCATGATGTGTCGTCTGCCATAAGTAGTGTCAGGCGCCGGAAGGTGTGCCGGGTGCCACAGAGTTTGTCAGGTGTCAAAGGGTGTGCCGGGTGCCACAGAGTTTGTCAGGTGTCAAAGGGTGTGCCGGGTGCCACAGAGTTTGTCAGGTGTCAAAGGGTGTGCCGGGTGCCACAAGGTGTGTCGAGTTAGGTAAGAATTTAGAAGTTTTAATTGAATCTGAAAAGTTTGGTTGAGAGTAGATGGGTAGAGTGAGGTGGGGGTTAGTAGGCCTTGGTAGTAGTAGTTGTGGTAGATGAGTGGGGAAGTGAGAGAGAGAGAGAGAGAGAGAGAGAGGGGGGGAGATAAAGAGAACGAGGGTGAAAGATGGAAGAAAGGGAATGTTTTAATGAACAACAACTAACACAGGAGATTTATGTGAGTTGTAAAGTTTTATTAATGGTTGTTTGTGGTGTACTGACTGTTGTACAACACATCCCCCCGTGCACTGTATTATTGTAAGCTGATTATGTGAACCACAGTCCCGAGCTCTGGACATGTTCTTATGATGACATCAACATAACAATTTGGTTGAACTTCATATTTGTGTGTTAGTGTTCTCGCGTTCATAACTTTTTAACAGATAGACAGATAGACAGACTACGCGCATTGGTTCCATCCTGGACGACCACGAGGGAAGGGGGGGGGGGTAAGATAATGAAAATAACGTTATATTTAAAAGGGAATGACCTAGCTGGGAAGTGTGCCTAGGATACTCCTGAGAGAGAGACTTAGGTCACTGAGACAGATCTGCACCTCTCTCTCTCTCTCTCTCTCTCTCTCTCTCTCTCTCGTGTTTTGATAGTGACTTAGTTCCCCCCAGTTGTCACCATCAACAAGTGGCCGTATACCAATATCTGATTTGTGGTTGTGATAAGATCAGTTACCATCAAGTACCATCCCCTTGCTTTTGTGGTAGACGGTACTGGTTGTTTGTCTCATTCATACCACTACCACCTGTTTGTGATAGTGGTAGTAGTGGTGGTAGTCTTAATCCTACACCTACCACTACCACCTGTTTGTGATAGTGGTAGTAGTGGTGGTAGTCTTAATCCTACACCTACCACTACCACCTGTTTGTGATAGTGGTAGTAGTGGTGGTAGTCTTAATCCTACATCTACCACTACCACCTGTTTATGATAGTGGTAGTAGTGGTGGTAGTCTTAATCCTACACCTACCACTACCACCTGTTTATGATAGTGGTAGTAGTGGTGGTAGTCTTAATCCTCCACCTACCACCACTTACTTGTGATACTGGTAGTAGTGGTGGTACATGTGTCTTATTTATCAACTTAACATTACCTATCACCACCTACCACCATCGAGTGTGTGTGTGTGTGTGTGTGTGTGTGTGTTATCGAGATGACTGACTGAAGATACGTACATAGGTTGTTATCTCTCCTTACTGGCGGCTACATGTCATCACGTTGTCATTGTCTCCAGTTATCACCTCTGTTTTGACTTTTTCGCCTTCATTGCTTCTCCTCTTTGCGTCGTGGACAATGGTAGTAAGAATACTTTAATAATAATAAAGATATCAATAATAGTAGTCATTTTTGTGATGGTGATAATAATAATAATAATAATAATAATAATGATGATGACGACAATGGTGATGATAATAATAATAATAATAATAATAATAATAATAATAATAATAACAGTAATAATAATAATAATAATATTGATAATAATAATAATAATGACAATGATAATAATAGTAATAATACACTTATACTGAATGATATCAATACACTGATGCTAGTACTATTAACTGGACGTTGTGGGTATATACAGATAAGTCGAGCACACAGTATATCCCCGAACACCTCTCGTCGCCCCAGTAACACCGCCTCGCCTAACCTAACCTAACCACAGACAAGGACCGAGTGTGTAATATATTTGCTGCTTCATGGGGGGTGCTGCTGGTAATGGTAACACTAAGATTGACAGTAGTGGTATAATAATGATATACTACTACTACTACTAATAATAATAATAATGATGATAACTACAGACGGATACCCACGTCATCACCGTCAAGTGTGTGTGTGTGTGTGTGTGTGTGTGTGTGTGTGTGTGTGAGAGAGAGAGAGAGAGAGAGAAATTATGTAATCTTGTCGTAAATGTTTGTGTGTTTATATATCCGGCAGCTTTTTTTATGTGTAATATTATTTAGAACGCAAGTAATGACTTCCGCCCTGAATCATACAGGCCTATGTATGTAAATGTATGAGGCCTATGGTGAAGTTTGTTTAATTTGTATGTGTCTGTCAGTTTTAGGCCTAGGCTGAAAGGTATTGATTTCGTAAAATGGCTTTTAACGTACAACGAATTCGTGTGATCGGTGCGTTTAGTGGGAGCGTGTAAGGTGAAGTGTGGTTCTTACGGTAGTGGGTCGTAGAGGTGAAATTTGGCTGTCAGGAAGGTAGGGTGGAGACAGCACGTTGGGGTGTGAGGGCGGCGTTGCCATGACGACGGGGAGTGGCCGATTAGGGTGTATGTGTAGGTGTGTGTGTGTGTGTGTGTGTGTGATTGGATGTTGTGATGTGTATTTATGTAGATTTTAGGTGTGTGTATGTGTGTGGGGTGTCGTTTTGTGACCTGTGTGTGTGTGTGTGTGTGTGTGTGTGTGTGTGTGTGTGTGTGTGTGTGTGTGTGTGTGTGTGTGTGTGATTGGATGTTGTGATTTGTATTTATGTAGATTTTTGAGTGTGTGTATGTGTGTAGAGGTGTCGTTTGTGACCTGTGTGTGTGTGTGTGTGTGTGTGTGTGTGTGTGTGTGTGTGTGTGTGTGTGTAGACGAGGCGGGAGGTGAAAGTGTCGAAGGATCACTTGTCCCAATGGTAAATATCTCCTACAGAAATAACTGACCTTTACCTAGATGTAGCCCCCTATGGTAGTCCCGTGTGGTAGTCCTGTGTGGTAGTCCTTTGTGGTAGCCCGTGTGGTAGCCCTTGTGGTAGCCCCGTGTAGTAGCCCGTGTGGTAGTCCTTGTGGTAGTCCCGTGTAGTAGTCCCGTGTAGTAGTCCTGTGTGGTAGTCCGTGTGGTAGTCCCGTGTGTGGTAGTCCGTGTGGTAGTCCGTGTGGTAGCCCTGTGTGATCCCGTGTGTGTACAGTGAGGCAGTCGTGTGGTAGTCCTGTGGTAGTCCCGTGTGGTAGTCCCGTGTGGTAGCCCTGTGTGGTAGCCCGTGTGGTAGTCCTGTGTGTGTGGTAGTCCCGTGTGGTGGTCCCGTGTGGTAGTGCTGTTGGTAGTCCCGTGTGGTAGTCCGTGTGGTGGCCCTGTGTGGTAGTCCGTGTGGTAGTCCGTGTGGTAGCCCGTGTGGTAGCCCTGTGTGTAGTCCTGTGTGGTAGCCCGTTTAGTAATAGTTAATGGTAGGGCTGGTGACTGGTTTACATGGGAATGTATGTTTACCTGCTCAGCTGTTATTTTGTTTACGTGATCAGCTGTTATTATGTTTACGTGATCAGTTGTTATTTTGTTTACGTGATCAGCTGTTATTTTGTTTACGTGATCAGCTGTTATAATGTTTACGTGATCAGCTGTTATTTTGTTTACGTGATCAGCTGTTATAATGTTTACCTGCTCAGCTGTTATTTTGTTTATGTAATCAGCTGTTATTTTGTTTACGTGAGCAGCTGTTATTTTGTTTACTTAATCAGTTGTTATTTTGTTTACGTGATCAGCTGTTATTATGTTTACGTAATCAGCTGTTATTTTGTTTACGAGATCAGCTGCTTAATCCCATCCCTTCCCTCTCCTTACCATTCCTTCCCATCTCGTATCCCCTCTTTCATCCCTCTAACCCCCTATCCTCCACCTCCCTTTTCCTATTCCCCATCTCCTACCCTGCCTCCCTATCCCCCACCTCCTACCCTGCCTCCCTATCTCTTCTGAAGATGGCCACCGTCCCCACATAAGGGCTCTAACGTGTATTGCTGCGATGGTAATTGGTGGATGGTGGTGGTGGTGGTGGTGGTAGTGCTAGGGGAGATGGTGGTGGTGGTGGTGCTAGGGGAGATGGTGGTGGTGGTGGTGGTGGTGGTGGTGGTAGTAGTGCTATGTGGTGGTTGTGCTAGGGGTAATGTGATGTTGGTGGTAGTAGTGGGTAGTGCGGTGATGGTGGTGGTAGGAGTCTTGGTGGTGGTGGTGGGAGTAGTAGTGGTGGTGGACATTTGATGGAACAAGTGGAAGTACTTGCACCCACACCCACCACCCACCCACCACTGACAGACAAACAGACAGACACAGACAAACAAAAGAGTAACAGAAGAGAGAGTGACAGGCAGACAGGCAGGCAGGCAGACTGACGCGCAGACAGACGGGGAGGAGCTGCTCAGACGGGGGAAGACAGGCTGGCTGATGTTCACGACCATGGCTACTGTGAGCTGACGGTGAAGGAAGAATGAAAGGAAGGAAATAGACAGTGGAAGAAGGAAGGAAGGAAGGAAGGAAGGAAATGAATAGTGAAGGAAGGAATAGTGAGAAAGGCGGAAATGAATAATGAAGGACGAAAGGAAGGGAGGAAATGAAGTGAAGGAAGAATAGAAGAAGGGAAATTGATGTTGAAAGAAGGAGAGGAGTAAAGAAAGTGCTTTGTTTGTTTTAGGCGAGGGAGGGGAGGGAAGGGAAGGAAGGAGAGGAGTAAAGAAGGTGCCTTGTTTGTTTTAGGCGAGGGAAGGAGGGAGGGAGGGGAGGGAAGGAAGGAGGAGAGTCTAGAAAGGCGTGTCGGCTTTCTTGAGTTCCTCTTAATTGTATAGTGAAGAGGAAATGTGGGATAGATAGGAGGGAGGGAGGTTAATGATTGGAAGGGAGAGAGAGGTTAATGATTGGAAGGGGAGGATTGGGTAATGATTGGAAGGAGGAGAGAGGTGATGAGGAGGGAGGTTAATGATTGGAAGGGAGGGATTGGGTAATGATTGGAAGGAGGGAGGGAGGGTTAATGATTGGAAGGGAGGAGGTTAATGATTGGAAGGGAGGGAGAGGTTAATGATTGGAAGGGAGGAGAGGGTTAATGATTGGAAGGGAGGGATTAATGATTGGAAGGAGGGAGAGGTAGAGGAGAGGTTAATGATGGGGGGGATTGGGTATTGGATTGGAAGGAGGGTTAATGATTGGAAGGGGGATTGGTTAATGATTGGAAGGGAGGGAGAGGTTAATGATTAGTGGGAGGTTAATGATTGGAAGGGAGGGATTGGGTAATGATGTGGAAGGAGGAGGTAGGAGTTAATGATTGGAAGGAGGGATTGGGTAATGATTGGAAGGAGGGAGGGAGGGTTAATGGTAGGTAGGGAGGGAAAGGTAAAGGTTGGGGGTGGGGAATGGAAGAAGGAGAGGAAGTACTGCGTAGGTGAGAGGGGGGGTGGGGAGTTGGGGATGTAGGATTTAGCATGAGAGAAGAGGAAGTGGGAGAGGGCGATGCACTCCACCCTCTAGAAAACAGACGACGAAAGAGAGCTTGAGGAGGAAGGTGGATACTCTCTCTCTCATCTATGCCTTAAAGCTCTGGCATTTTCACACTTGTTGGTCGTCACACTGTTGGTAACAAGCTCATTACGTCATAATCGATTCCTTTATTGCCTTTCCTTTCCTCCCCCTCTCTCTCCTCTCCACACACCGCCAGATGGGAGGGGAGGCATAAGTGGTTGGCGTCCGTCCGTGTGTGTGTGTGTGTGTGTGTGTGTGTGTGTGTGTGTGTGTGTGTGTGTGTGTGTGTGTGTGTGTGTGTGTGTGTGTGTGTGTGTGCACCAAACTAGAACCATGATTGATGGATTTTAGTCAAAGGAACCTTATAGATATATCACCAGCACAATATATTTAGACGCTAATTAGTGTGTTTGTTTTGTCTTTGTGGCCAGAGTTGTGGGTTGTTGACGTGGTTGTGGCGGGAGAGTCGCCAACCTTTAGTCTCCGATACTTGTTCTCACGCCGGCGAGGTCCCGTGAGTAGGGCGAGCAGTGCCTTTCATATCTTTCATATATTATATCTGTGTATGACGGCAACGTTACTGCTGGATGGAGAACGTGACACTACTTATACTGTACTGCGCTTGTTATATCGAGACACCTGAAGATTAAGCCCCACACACCCACACCTTATTTCATCTGATTATTAAACACACTAATACTAACCTAACCTAACCTAACTCCCCCAGGTAGCGTTAGAATGTTTCATCAGGTGAAATAAATTGGGGATTAAACTTCTGGTCATCTCCTATTATATATATGTATGTGTGTGTGTGTATTAGCCATGGCAGCCCTTACTGGTGCTGTGCTGTTGACGGTCATAATGTCGAAAGTCAAGGTTTAAACATCAAAAAAAAAATGGGATTCAATAATAAACACCATTCAGCTCCGCCCCGAAGTACAGTGTAGTTTGTTCTGTTGAGGAGGACAGTTGGTGTGATGGTGACGGCGTGATGGTGACTAAGAAGCTAAACTGAGGAAACACTGAGGGAATAATAGCTCTTGCCTCCTGTTTCTTAAGATCAATGATTCGCGTCCAAGGTACCCCCAGGTTCACCCAGCTGTGAATGGGCAACTATGTTTTCCTTCGGGGAGAAGGCGATCGATTGGAGGTTATTACACTGTGAAAGTTATGTTATTTATGATTGAACAAAATTTTAGCTATAAGTTAATGGGTGTTATAGACGCAAGTCACTTTACCTTTTTTAGATGAGGTAAAGAGGGGAAGAAATTAAGTAAAGTAGAACTAGAGAACGATGACAGGGAAGGAGACGAGCAGAGGAAAGGGGAGTAAGAGGCAAGATGGTGGGAGTTGTATCAGGTGGCGGCTACAGGAACACCGACGATAAGATAACAAGACGTATACTGTATATCAGCCTTATTGTCTCACAGTTTTAGAGGGATCGATTATATAAACTTGGTAGACGTCATCCTAACTACTTGAGGATGTGTGTGTGTGTGTGTGTGTGTGTGTGTGTGTGTGTGTGTGTGTGTGTAGTGTGTGTGTGTGTGTGTGTGTGTGTGTGTGTGTGTGTGTGTGGTGTGGTGTGTGTGTGTGTGTGTGTGTGTGTGTGTGTGTGTGTGTGTGTGTGTGTGTGTGTAATCATTCGTAAATACAATCATTTCTCCCAACAAGCGACACCTATGGATGGTTCCACTCAAACGGATTTTGTTAAGGCCTTTTAAAGGGGGAGTTTCGTCACCTTCACCTCCTGTACGATTATTGTATAGTCCTTGGGGTCAAAGGTGAAGGTCACTGCCCCAAAAATAACTGTCACCATTACCAGTTTTATGTGGAATGTTTTGAGACTAAAAACGATTATCACCATTATCATTCAGGTATGGGGTGGGGGGGTTCTTGGTAGGGGAAGGGTGAAGACTGCAGGAGGGAAGAGGTTGAGACTGGCAGGATAGGAAGAGGGTTGAGACTGGCGGGATGGGAAGAGGGTTGGAGCAGGATAGGGAAGAGGGTTGAGACTGGCAGGATGGGAAGAGGGTTGGAGACTGGCAGGGATGGAAGAGGGTTGGAGACTGGCAGGGATGGGAAGAGGGTTGAGACTGCAGGATGGGAAGAGGGTTGGAGACTGGCAGGGGATAGAAAGAGGCTGGAGACTGGCAGGGATAGAAAGAGGGTTGGAGACTGGCAGGGGATGGAAGAGGGTTGGAGACTGGCAGGATGGGAAGAGGGTTGGAGACTGGCAGGGGATGGGAAGAGGGTTGGAGACTGGCAGGATGGGAAGAGGGTTGGAGACTGGCAGGGAAGGGAAGAGGTTGGAGACTGGCAGGATGGGAAGAGGCTGAGACTGGCAGGGGATGGGAAGAGGTTGGAGACTGGCAGGGGAAGAGATTTGAAGACTGGGAAGAAAGTGTTCTGGTAGGGGATGCAGTAAGGATCATGGAGGGATGAAAAGGGGGTTAAGGGTTCCTGGCAGGAGGGAGGTGGGGGAAAAGGTTGAAGACTGTAAAGAGAAGGAGTTGGGGGGTTGTCTCCCACGGTGAGTTTTGTGTTGCTAGTGTTCAGTACATTATGTGTTGACTCATTTACCGCCTAACACCGTCATTTACACACCCCGCCACGGATGATGAAGAGGTTTATAGCGCTGCCCTTCTGCGTCCGTCCGTACGTGTGTTCGTCCGTGCAAGCTGACTTTTCTCAAACGTTGTTGGCCATGGACATGAAGTTTCACGCGTACATTGGCCATACAGTCATGAAATTTCACACACACACACACACACACACACACACACACACACACACACACACACACACACACACACTGGCCATACAGTCATGGAACTTCACACGTACAAGTAGGTCCTGGTGTTTAGTTCAGTATAGGAAGTTAACATTTGTGGTCGGGGTGCCAGGCGGTGCCACATCGCCGGCCTAGCAGCTCAGGTGGTTGTTGTTCATTGTTGCGTTCACTGGCCCCTCAAGTTTGAAGGTCGAGTGGTAGGGAGGCTCGAGGATGACTTGTGGCTTTATTCCTCGTTACTTTTTCCTTCCTTTCTTCCTTCCTTCCTTCGTTCCTTAGTATCATTCCTTTGTTCGCTGTGCGCCTTAATTCGTTCTTTTTTATCATTCCTTCGTTCATTCTTCGTTTTGTTCCGTTGGCCATTCGTTATATTAGTTCTTCAGTATTGCGTAGCGTTCGTTATATTTTATCATCCGTCGTGTTGTGTCGTGTCGTGTTGTGTCGTGTCGTGAGTCGTGTTGTTATATTGTGTCGCTGTGTTGTGTTGTGTCGTATTGCGTCGTTGTGTTGTGTCATGTTGTGTTGTGTCATGTTGTTATATTGTGTCGTATTGCGTCGTGTTGTGTCGTATTGCGTCGTGTTGTGTCGTATTGGTCGTGTTGTGTCGTGTTGTGTCGTGTGTGTTGTGTCGTTGTTATATTGTGCGTATTGCGTCGTGTTGTGTCGTATTGCGTCGTGTTGTGTCGTATTGCGTCGTTGTGTCGTATTGCGTCGTGTTGTGTCGTATTGCGTCGTGTTGTGTGGTGTTGTGTCGTGTCGTGTCATATTGTGTCTATCGTTTTGTGTCGTATCGTGTTGTGTCATATTGTGTCGTATCGTTGTCGCGTTGTGTCGTGTCGGTCATGTTGTGTCTGCTGTTTTGTGTCGTATCGTGTTGTGTCATATTGTGTCGTGTCGTGTTTGTCATGTTGTGTTATATTGTGTCGTGTCATATTGTGTCGTATCGTGTTGTGTCGTATCGTGTCGTGTGTGTTGTGTTATATTGTGTCGTGTCATATTGTGTCGTATCGTGTTGTGTCGTATCGTGTTGTGTTGTGTCATGTGTCAGTCGTTGTGTCGCTGGTCGTGTTGTGTCGCCGTTGTGTCTTTCCTCACGTATCCAGACAATGTTTTCTGTTCTTCACGTTTTAAATCTGTGTTTACGTGTTTACATCCTGGTGTTGTTGTTGCTGCTGTTTTTTTTTTTTTTTTTTTACTTTCAATTTTATTCTTAGTCATCACCTTTCATCCTATTGTTCTTCATTTTATTCTTCATCATTCTTCATCCTGTTAAGTTAATTGTTCTTATTCCATTTCCTGTTTCATCCTAGTGTTCCCTGTCTAGATTTATCCTCCTTTCGCTTGTTATTCTCCGTCTCTTTAGATAATTACAGTACAGTACTCTTGTTACAGTGTACTCGTAAGTTATAAGTGGTATTCTAAGTTAAATTTAGTGGCATTCTAAGTTAGGTTTAAGTGGTATTCTAAATTAGTTGTAGGTGGCATTCTAAGTTAGGTTTAAGTGGCATTCTAAGTTAGGTATAAGTGGCATTCTAAGTTAGTTTAAGTGGTATTCTAAATTAGTCGTAAGTGGCATTCTAAGTTTGTTAAAGTGGCATTCTAAGAAAGTTTTAAGTGGCATTCCCTACAGCAGGTGTTATAAGTGCGACTTATTCACACCCAAGTTAATAAACCAGACTTTCCCGAGGGAAATTACTTGCCAGGTTTTAGCTTTCCCGACCACCATTTTCACCTCTTGCGGGAAATTGACGTTTTGCACCCGTGACGTCATCAGCTACCTTTTACCTGCCTGCCACCTCTAATGGACCCTTGTGTTAATGGATCCCAACTTAACCATTGGGATTGGGACCATTTGGACTGGCACCCATTTGAAATTCGTGATTTAAGGATCAATTTATTGGGATTAGAGACTATTAAAACTGTGCCAATTTTGATAGATTGGAATGGGACCTTTTACAAACGGGCCCATTAAGATCTAACCCCCCCCCCTCCCCCTACCCACCCAACCAATTCCTAATGTTTTGGTTAAGTTAGGTTGGAGGCTGTTGATACTGGACCCCGTTTCACCTGTTAATTTTACCTGTACGCATTACGATCCTCTCCTCTGTTGTGTGAGAGGGGGTGGGGGGTGGTGGACCAAGGTGTGTACGGTCCTCAAGGAAAGGGGGGAGAGGAGGCATAGTGAATAAGGGAGAGTGGAGGCATAGTGAATAATGGAGGAGGAGGCATAGTGAATAAGGGGGAGGCATAGTGAATAAGGGGGAGGGGGCATAGTGAATAAGGGGAGAGTGGGGCATAGTGAATAAGGTGAGGAGGCATAGTGAATAATGGGAGGAGGAGGCATAGTGAATAATGGATGAGAGTATAGTGAATAATGGAGTGAGGAGGCATAGTGAATAAGGAGAGTGGCATAGTGAATAATGGAGTGAGTGAGGCATAGTGAATATATATAGGAGAGAATAATGTACTAAAACAACAAGTAGATGTATATATATTTTAAGTGCTAAGACAACAAGTAGAAAATTATACTGTTTTTAATTACTGAACAATAACACAGTAAAAAGTGGATCTCTGTCATCCATATTGATTAAGCTTTATTTGCTAATTAACCCAAAGCTTACATCACCTGGTAATTAAGACATCCTGACGCTACCTAGAGGAGGAGGGGGGTGTGTTGCGTTATGGTATTTAATTGTCAGGTGATAAGCTGGGGTGCTACTCTTCATATGATCCTACCACCTTTACCTATTGTATTATGTATACAATTGCCGCCATAACATTTATCTGTCCTTCAGGTCATTGTTGTGTTTCCGTTCTCAACTGTATGTAACTTCAGTGTAGTGGGGGTGTTATTCAGTTGTTCTCTCTAGTTGTTCTTTTAGTATTATTATTTTTGTTATTCTTGTTTTTATTATTTTTATTATTATTGTTATCATTGATATTCTTATTATTATTATTATTATTATTATTATTATTATTATTATGTCATTATTATTATTATTATTGTTATAATTGTTTTCATTATTGTTATTATCATTGTAAACTAATGCTTACCTTTCCCCTACAGGTAAGTGTTGGTGAGGTTGGCTGGCGACCGTGAGGGTGAGGACGGGATCAGTGCCTCTCGTCCACCCTCATTGAGAGCCACTCTTGAGGCAACTGGAGATAAGTGCCACTTTATCTACCTGGTATAACTGGGGGAACCTTCGTGCCAGTCAGACTTGTACTGTACCTGTCAAACCTAATCAGCATTTATACTTGTACCTGTTAAACCTGATTGTCATTCATAGTTAGATCTATTAAAAAAAACAATTAAACCTTGCGAGAAGTAAAAAAAAACCTTCGTGTGACGTGACCTTGAACTATAAACCAAGATGAAATAGTTGGTGTTACAGTGGTTTTGACTGTCGGTGGCCTTGTGTGGAGACGTTCATTTGGCTTAAGATTTTGCACCAGTGTGTCTATTAACCCGTCCGTCCGTCCGTCAGTCCGTCCGTCCGTCAGTCCGTCAGTCAGTCAGTCTGTCAGTCAGTCAGTCGTCCGTCTGTCTGCCTGAACACCCAGCAATAAAAAATAACAAAAAATACATCCAGAGTAGAGCGATAAAAACCTAAAGGCATGAATTACCTTAATATTTTCAAGATTTTTTTTGTTTTCACTACTGGGGGACACATGTACAAAACCTGGACACTCTTTAACGTGTGTGTGTGTGTGTGTGTGGTACCTATCTTGTAAAACAGTGTACAGTAATTGTTGTACTATTATGGTTGTTTTTATTATTGTGTGTAGTGGTATGAACGTATATATTTATTTATTTATTTATTTGTTCTCTTCTAAGCATAAAACGTCAACAGGGTTTTTCTCAAAATAAAATAACATAATAAAATACACTGTACAATATTATATAAAGGATACAAGTATTAGTTAGGTGAATTAATAAGGTAATTTTATTAATTGGACGGACATTTAATGGGCTCAGGGACATAACGTATAACAAGCGGTGAAATTGGGAAATAATGAGTTGACTAAATTGGCAATATAATGGGTGGTATAATTGGTATAATTTATGAGCTGGATTGTAGTTTGCGGAATAAATTACCATATAATGGGCTTAATAGTCAGACTAGTCTATTATTATTATTATTACTACTACTACTACTACTACTACTACTTTTTTTTTTTTTAATTACGTGGCCTCAGCCTCTAATAGCCACACCTTCGCCACCATTTATTTACCTTAATATTAAATATCCTAATACATAAGAAACTATCCTTTCTGTGTTAATTAGTTGAGCCGCAGATCTATGCGGCATTCAGTGACTGTAGCCTCATAGTCGATATCTGCAGCAGTTGTCGGGTAGGGGCAGGCTCGTTCCTGAGGCAGAGCAAAGCGACCGAAGGAGAGGAAGGACAGTCGACATCTCATCAGGCTGTGACATAACTTCTGGGCTGCTGCTTCTGTTGGAGATCAGCTCCGAGTTGGGTAAACATCTGCCTGGGCCCATCCCACCAGAGGTTGTGAACACTAGAGGAGTGAAGCTGCTTGATCAACATTTGAATTCTTCCCATATGCCCTTCTTGTCGTTCTCGTTCCTCCTATGCCGAGAGCTAGGTTACGGTGACAAACGGCATGGATCAAAATCCTGATGTCGAAGGCCGCTGTCCCCGCGTCCAGAATCCCGAGCATGACGTCCACGGCTTCGTTAGATGTGTTTGAAGTCCTGTGTTGGAAGATCTCGCCATCCAGTGAAGAGGGTCGGTTCTACATGACGTCCCGGCAATTTCCTTCAACATATTTGCTGTGAGATCCTTACCTCGTCATGCCCTGCATATGAAGCCCTCCTTCTTAACCATGGCGTGATCGCCATCATAGAATAGCCACACACGCATTGGGAGGGCAAACCATCTACTGGCCAACCGTACCTAGAGCAATGGCATCTGTAAATTCTTGTTTGTTAAGGCTGAAACCATTGCCCTTATCGGTAACGTAGTTAGCCAGTTCAGGCGCCCACCTCCTGCGCTATAGCTACTTTTTTGTCAAATTTCGAACCAGCAGCAATAGTTGCTGCAACATGTCATTTGGCAGTGCTGCCGATCTGTTGTAATGGACCTACGATCTTATTAATCACTGTGTCCACTTCCTGTTGCATTCTGGGCGATTATGTGGTCAGTGAGGGCTGCCGAGCTTAAGTGAATTTTGATGTTCAGAGTCAGCAATCTCTGGATTAGTTAGTCCATCCTCCCAGTCTTGTGGAAGTGCAGAAGTGTTTTTCTGCTAGGTTGTCGTGGTGTTTCACTAGTTTGGGAATGAGCTTGACTGATTGCCTCCAAAGGGTGGAGGAGAGGCGGATCTCAGGATGGTACGCATCAGGTAGTTCAACGATGCTTGACTCATGTGAATGCTGCAAAGGCCGCATGTGGCTCTGTGTTAGCATCTGATAGAGCATGGATTTCGCTAACCCACTATTCACTTTTCCCTACGTACTGGGTCTTGAAGTCCGTAGTGCCAATTACGCGCCTAGATGTCTTGGCCGTCCTAGTTATTTTAACCTCACTTTCGGAGACTCCACAGCCCGATCATAATGATCTGGCTACTACTACTATTACTTCCCGTATTATTATAAAAACAGTAATGATGAAAGTGTAATAATGACAATGAAAATAGTAATACTAGTTATCGATAATGATAATAGTAATAATAATAATGATGCCGGTAATAGTAATATTTTGTCGGTAGCGGATAGTTTGTAGCTAAAGAAATTATAATAATAATAACTAATACCATCAGATTTTATTTTTTAGAATTGAACTAAAACTAAATGTTGTACTAGACCTTATATAAGAGTTGTTTGTGGGGGGGGTGAAGGAAGGAAGGAAGGAATGGGGTGGTAAAGGAAGGAGAATGGTGGTGAAGGAGGAGGGAGGGAGGGAGGGAAGGAGAGGAGGCTGTTGAGTGAGATAAGCCCGGCTCATTCCTCCCTTTCTTCTTCAGTCCCCTGTCTCTGTTGTTCATGTACACAAGGCAGAACATTGTTTATGATGTTCACCAGATAGTTTAATAATATATAATTAACGGTTTATTGAAGGCGAGGTGAAATATACGTTACATATTTGTGTGTGTGTGTGTGTGTGTAATCATGATCATACTTAATAATTATATACCAGGAAATATTATAAAATGTCAGGAAAAAAATCAGTGTCAGGAAAATCAAAAGGTGTCAGGAAAAATCATAAAATGTCAGGAAGGAAAATCAAAAGGTGTCAGGAAAAATAATAACAGTATCAGGGAAAAATCAGGCTGAGAAATGTACGGCTCCGTTATCTTCACAAGGGGTCATGGGTTCAGGGGGTTCATTAGGGGGTGGGGTGAGGGGTTCGATAATGGGTTTCAGGCTTGACCGACTCACTCACGCTTCGGGGTGGGGCGTGGTGAGAGGGGGTGTGTAATGTGAGGGGGTGAGAGAGGAGGTAGTTCACGAATGATGCCGAGGTCAACAGGGGTGGTGTGGGAGCCTAGACGTTGGGTTCAGTAGACGAGTTTCACTGTTTCGTTGTCAGAAGGTTCGGATTCTCAAGGGCTCGTTCGTACGTCTAATTTTTCTAGTAACTGGTAATACGAGAACACACATTAACTAGCTTTGCTACTTGGAGCCCTGACTCACTCACATTCTGCATGGTGTCGAATCCTACACTGTGACTCGACGGTGAATATGATTGACTCATGTGAGATAAGGTTGACTGATGTGATGAATAAGATTGACTCATGTGATGAATAAGATTGACTCATGTGATGAATAAGACTAACTCGTTGACCCCATGTGATGCAACGGTGAGGTGAGGTCAGTGTGTGTCGTCTGCTGGACACGACCTCTGAACCACCATCTTACCACACACACACACACATACATACACACTCTCTCTCTCTCTCTCTCTCTCTCTCTCTCTCTCTCTCTCTCTCCAAATGCAGTATCGTTTGTTCATGTTGTTCACCAGGCACAATTGTTCATGTTGTTCTCAGTATTATTCATGTTCACCAGATACAACATTGTTCACGTTGTTCATCAGACAGGGCAGCATTGTTCACGTTTTTCGGCACACAGCAGCATTGTTTACATTGTTCATCAGGTAGGGTAGCATTGTTCACATTGTTCATCAGGTAGGGTAATATTGTTCACGCTGTTCAGCAGGTAGAGCAGCATCGTTCACGTTGTTCAGCAGGTAGAGTGGTGGTGGTGGTGGTGGTGTTGTTCCACGGTTGTTATTTAAAGAGTTGAGTCAAGAGCCGTAGGGAGAGTTATAATGACCTGTTAACGTTACTATTTCACTCTTATGTTTACACCTCCAGGTCACTTGTTGTTTACGTCTCCAGGTGTACTGCCCGTGGTAGTTACAGTAATAGTAGTAGTTGTATTAGTAATAGTTGTATAGTATTATTAGTTGTTGTTGTTGTTATTATAGTAGTGGTGGTGGTGGTAGCATTTATAGTAGTAGTAGTACTGTAGGAGGGGTAGGAAGAGACGGGGGCAGAGTTACAGTTCAAGTGTTGCCTTGTATTCATCACATACACACACACACACACTCACTCACTCACTATGGTATGTCCTGTGCAACGTCGTATAGCTTGAGATAAAAGCCAGTTTCACTACCACGGTCACTATAATTATGTATTGTAGTGAAAATTAGGTTAAGTTATGTTAGGCTAGGTATATAATGTTAAATTAGGTTAGGTTATGTTAGGCTAGGTATATAATGTTAAATTAGGTTTAGTTATGTTAGGCTAGGTATATAATGTTAAATTAGGTTAAGTTATGTTAGGCTAGGTATATAATGTTAAATTAGGTTAGGTTATGTTAGGCTAGGTATATAATGTTAAATTAGGTTTAGTTATGTTAGGCTAGGTATATAATGTTAAATTAGGTTAAGTTATGTTAGGCTAGGTATATAATGTTAAATTAGGTTAAGTTATGTTAGGCTAGGTATATAATGTTAAATTAGGTTAGGTTATGTTAGGCTAGGTATATAATGTTAAATTAGGTTTAGTTATGTTAGGCTAGGTATATAATGTTAAATTAGGTTAGGTTATGTTAGGCTAGGTATATAATGTTAAATTAGGTTAAGTTATGTTAGGCTAGGTATATAATGTTAAATTAGGTTAGGTTATGTTATGCTAGGTATATAATGTTAAATTAGGTTATATTCATGTTAGGCTAGGTATATAATGTTTAAATTAGGTTAAGTTATGTTAGGCTAGGTATATAATGTTAAATTAGGTTAGGTTATGTTATGCTAGGTATATAATGTTAAATTAGGTTAGGTTATGTTAGGCTAGGTATATAATGTTAAATTAGGTTAAGTTATGTTAGGCTAGGTATATAATGTTAAATTAGGTTATGTTATGCTAGGTATATAATGTTAAATTAGGTTAAGTTATGTTAGGCTAGGTATATAATGTTAAATTAGGTTAAGTTATGTTAGGCTAGGTATATAATGTTAAATTAGGTTAAGTTATGTTAGGCTAGGTATATAATGTTAAATTAGGTTATGTTATGCTAGGTATATAATGTTAAATTAGGTTAGCGTTTTAAGCTTGAGGGACTAACCTTCTGGTAAAAGCCAGTTGTTGTGCGTCAAGAGGCGGTCAATGGCCTTCATGTTTTGAACTTGACCTTGGCCCCCCCCAAGGGAGATGTTGGTGCCATATGTGGGCGTCACAGTCCTTGTATACACCACCACAACAAAAACAAACACAGACAAGAGCAGCTGATACACTGTACTTGTGCGGGGGACTCTATTGTATTAGTGTAATCCAGTTCACCTGAAGATTAAACACCCTACCCTAACATAACGCAACCCTAACCTAGTCTAACCACCCTAACGCAACCCTAACCTAATTTAACCGCCCTAACGTAACCCTAACCTAACCACCCTAACGCAACCCTAACCTATTCTAACCACCCTAGCGCAACCCTAACCTAATCTGACCACCCTAACGCAACCCTAATCTAACCACCCTAGTGCACCCCTAACCTAACCTTAATCTAACCACCCTAACGCAACCCTAACCTAATCTAACCACTCTAACGCAACCCTAACCTATCCTAACTAAACCACCCTAGCGCTAACCTATCTAACCTGACCTAATTTAACTAACCTAACCTAATTCTGACCTGACCTAACCACACAAACCTAACGCCAAACTAATTCCACCACCCTAACGCTAATGTATATTAGGTTAGGTTAGGGGAGGGGGTAGCGTTAGGTTAGGTTAGGGGAGGCGGTAGCGTTAGGTTAGGTTAGAGGAAGGGGGTAGCGTTAGGTAAGGGGAGGCGTTAGGTTAGGTTAGGGGAGGCGTTAGGTTAGGTTAGAGGAAGGGGGTAGCGTTAGGTTAGGGGAGGCGTTGGGTTAGGTTAGGGGAAGGGGGTAGCGTTAGGGTTGTTAATCTGCAGGTGAAATAAACTAAGGGATAATCTTTCGGGGATAAAATTATACCGCGTAAGGCACGATCCAGCCTGAGTAAGCAATGCGGTGAAGGAAAATTCTGTTGGTAGGTGCAGTGATGTGACGTCCCGTGTGTGTGTGTGTGTGTGTGTGTGGTGTGCGTGAGTGTGTGTGTGAGTGTGTGTGTGAGTGTGTGTGTGTGTGAGTGTGTGAGTGACGATCCAGTACACAGAGTTGAACGTCACCACCACCACCATCCTCATACACGCCTCTCCCCTCGTCCTTCCCTCCCCCATCCCTCTCCATCCCTCCCCCCCCACGCCCGCCACCACCATAAACAGTCGGTGATCGTGTTCACATCCTGTTCATCATGTGTTCATCTGACTACCGTGGGATCATCATCATCAGTTCATCACCGTTTTGTACATAGTGTTCATTGACCGTTTGTTCATTTGCTGTTCGTGTTCATCGCCTTACCTCCGTTGATTGCTTGTGGGGGGTTAAGGATTTCCTGTTTGTTCAGCAGCATCGTGGTGTTCATCACGTATGTCCTTCGTTCAATGTGTTTTCCCTAAGTCTTGTTTAGATGTTCAATGCTGTGTGTGTGTGTGTGTGTGTGTGTGTGTGTGTGTGTGTGTGTGTGTGTGTGTGTTCATGAAGGGTTTACTGTGTTCTGTAATGTTCATTTTGTTCTTCGGGTGTTCATTGTATGTCCCCAGTGCTTTTGATCGTCTATACACCCACTTCTATCCACACATACCCTCCTCCACCCACATCTATCCACCCGCACCATCTAGCCATCCATTTCCCCCATCCCATCTGCATCTCGTCATATATCCACCCCCCACCCGCATTAACATCATATATCCACCCACACCACATCAGCTATCTATCACCACCCGCATTCACATCCACCCACGCCACTTCCTACCCACACATTCTCATATCAGTTCACTTGCACCATTTACCCATCCACACCGACCCACATCCACACCAACCCACATCCACACCGACCCACATCCACACCAACCCACATCCACACCGACCCACATCCAAACCCAACCCACATCCAAACCCAACCCACCAACACCCAATTACTTCACATCCATCCATCCACACGCGCACCCATCCACATATATCCACATACATCCACATACATCTTTTATAAATGTCGTAGAGGTTTTGATACAAATGGGAGGTTTTAATCAAATAGTGAGTTTAAGTGTTCAATCATGGGGAGACGACCACCAGTTTGGGCGGTACCTCCTCTCTCTCTCTCTCTCTCTCTCTCTCTCTCTCTCTCTCTCTCTCTCTCTCTCTCTCTCTCTCTCTCTCTCTCTCTCTCTCAGCAGTCAACACCACCACTACCATAATTACAACACCGTCACTACTACTGATCTACCTCCACCAAGCTTAAGTACACCCAAGCTGAAATACGCCCAAGCTTAAGTACACCCAAGCTGAAATACGCCCAGCTTAAATGTAAGCTTAAATACGTCAGCTTAAATACACCCAAGCTTAACTACCAAGCTATATGCCCAAACAAATACTTCGAAATAAATACGTCAAGCTTAAATACACCCAAGCAACTACCAAGCTTAAATACGCCCAAGCTTAAATACGCCCAAGCTAAGTACACCCAAGCAATACACCCAAGCTAAATGCGTCCAAGCTTAAATACACCCAAGCTTAAATACGCCCAAGCTTAAATACTACAAGCTTAAGTACACCCAAGCTTAAGTACACAAGCTTAAATACACCCAAGCTTAAATACACCAAGCTTAAATACACCAGCTTAAATACACCCAAGCTTAAATACACCCAAGCTTAAATACGTCCAAGCTTAAATACACCCAAGCTTAAATACATCCAAGCTTAATTAAGAACGGTCTAACCACTCTTACTGGATTCGTCTTGGTAACAGTGATAGAATTGACTGATGATTTGCCCTCCTCCTCAAGCTTATTACACCTGATGATTAAACACCGGCTAACCCTACCTGTGGGGTGGTTGGAGTTAGGTTAGGTTGGTGGCTGGGGTTGGGCTGGTTAGGTTGGTTAGGTTAGGCTGGGTTAGGTTAGGTTGGGTTAGGTTAGGTTAGGCTAGGGTGGGCGACTAATCTTCAGGTGATGCGGGCAAATGAAAATGAGCGCCTTTCCTACCTTCTCCCTCTCTCTCTCCCTCTCCCTTTTCCATCTCCCCTTCCCCCTCCTTCCTCTTCCCCCCTCCCCCTTCGTACGTCCATTACACAGTACATATCGTTCTGCTCCTTGTTCATTTGCGACATACACAGCTTCGATTCCACTAACTACTGTGTGTGTGTGTGTGTGTGTGTGTGTGTGTGTGTGTGTGTGTGTGTGTGTGTGTGTTTGCCTGTCTGTGTGTATGTCTGTCTGTGTGTGTTTGTGTGTATACTTTGTGCAGTAACCTCGCCTACATTATAGTTTGCTACGGTCACAACTACCACCACCACCACCACCACATTTATTACAACTACTAACCCTTACAACCCCAACTACTCAGCTTCTATTGCATCAATGTCATCCATCACTACCACTATTACCACGACGCACCAACTACCTACCACAGCCCACCACCATCACATCAACTACCACAACCACCACTCAGCTACTACCACACATCAATCACTACCACAAGGCAACCACCTCTTTTTGAGTTTACAACCAGAATATTAAATTGTTGTAGCTGTGTAGTTCCATCTCTATAGTTGTTGGTGATTGTGGTTGGATGTGGTTGTAGTTGTGGTTATGTCATAGGTTCATAAAAGACTTAGATTGATCCTATTAAATTTTTAGTTATAACGGTAATTTTATTGTTATTTTTATTATTATTATTATTACTACAATTACAGTATTATTATTGTTGTTGTTGTTAAATATTGTATTATCCAACAACTGATTATAACTCTTCATTTATTGTTATTTGTTGTAACGTGTGTGTGTGTGTGTGTGTGTGTGTGTGTGTGTGTGTGTGTGTGTGTGTGTGTGTGTGTGTGTGTGTGTGTGTGTGTGTGTGTGTGTGTGTGTGTGTGTGTGTGTGTGTGTGTGTGTGTGTGTGTGTGTGTGTGTGTGTTTTGATGGAGAGGAGGATGTGATGTGTGTTTCCCCCTATTCTCTCTCCCTCTCTCTTCTCTCTCCTCTTTCTCTCTATTCTTTTTATCTCCTCTCCTTTTATTTCTCTCTCCGTCCTCGCCACTCCCTTCTGTCCCGCCCCGCCCTCACTCTCCCTGCCCCCACACCTCTCACCCGCACCTCCCTCCTACCTCCCTCTTACCGCTCTCACCCTCACTTCTGCTTTCTCTCTTCTCTCTCTCTCTCTCTCTCTCTTCCTTTTGCCTCCCCACCTTCCTTCCTCCTCCTCCTCCCCTCACTTCCTTCCCCTCCTCCCCTCCCCCTCACTTCCTTCCCCTCCTCCTCCTCTCCCACTTCCTTCCCCACCTCCCTTCCCCCTCTTCCTTCCCCCTCCTCCCCCTCACTCACTTCCTCCCCCTCCTCCCTCACTCACTTCCCTCCCCCTCCTCCCTCACTCACTACCCTACCTCCTCCCCTCACTCACTTCCTTCCCTTCCTCCCCTCCCCTCCCTCCTCCCTCATTTCCTTCCCCTCCTCCCCTCCCCTCCTTCCCTTTCCCCTCCTCCCCTCACTCTCCTTCCCCTCCTCCCTCCCCTCCTCCCCTCCTCCTTCCCCCCCCTCCCCTTCTCTCCTCCCTTCCCCCTCCTCCCTTCATCCGTTTCTCTTGAGCTCTGTGTGTTGTCCTTTGTTACCACCTAGCTCTCCTCCCCTCCTGCTCCCTCACCCCCCTAGCTCCCCTTCCCTCACCCCCCTACTTCACCTCTCACTATCCCTCCCCTCCCCCCTTGCAGCTCCTTCACCCCTAACCATATACTACCTTTCCCCTCCTCCCCTCACTGCTGCCAATTTCTCTCCCTCCCCTCTTGCATCTCTCCTTTCTCCTTTCGTTCTTGCTTTTATCTTATTCTCCTCGTTGCTAATCCTTTCCGTCTCTTATTTTCACCCTTTCTTCCCCACTTCTCCCTTCCACTCCCTCTTCATTCCCTTCTTGCCCTCCCCCACCCCACTTTTATTTCTCCCCCCTCCCTCCACGTCCTTTAGCCTCCCAGCCTTCCTCTCCCTTCTCCCCATGTCACTTCTCCCTCCCGTCCATCATCCTCCCTAATTATCCTACGTTCCCCTCCTTCCTTACTTTTCTCTTCCCTCCTCTCCCCTTCTCATTTCCCTTACCATTCTTCTCTCCCTCTTCCTTCCTTTCCTGCTCTCCTTCTTCACCCCTGTGTCCTTTCTCATTCTTCCCTTTTCCTCCTCCCTTCTTCCCTCCCCCTCCTCTATTTTCCTTTCCACTTCCTCTCTTCAATCCTCCTCTCTCCCTCCACCCTTTCCTCATTCAGTTCTTCCTCCTCTCCTTCCCTCCTTTCTTCACCCCTCCCTCGCCTCTCCCCTCATCTTCTCCTTCCTTTCCCCCTCCCCCTTTCCTCATCCCCTTCCCTCCACTCCTTCAGTCAACCCCTGCCCCCCTCCCCTCACCACTCGGGGTGTTGGTGTGGTGGAGGCCTTGGCGGTGCATCACGTGGGTTGTGTTGGGTAACTCACCTTTAAGTTGTTGATGTTGGTGGCCCTATGTGTTTCTGTGTCTCCCGGGCCACACCTGTGTGTATCCTGGGCTATACCTGTGTCTCGGGCCACACCTCTGTCTCTGGCCACACCTGTGTCTCCCGGGCCACACCTGTCTCTCCCGTGTCACACCTGTGTTTCCCGGACCACAGTTGTGTCTCCCGTATCACACTTCTGTCTCACTGGCTACACCTGTCTCTCTGGCCACACCTGTGGTACCTGGGCTACAAATGTTTCTCCCGGGTCACACCTGTGTTATACCTGGGCCACACCTTTGTTATACCTGGACCACACCTGTGCTATACCTGGGCCACACCTGTGTTATACCTGGGCCACACCTGCTGGTAGTGGGCAGCAGCATCTCTCTCTCTCGCCTTCCCTCCCATCCAGCTTCCCTTCCCCTGGCCTCAGCTCTTGTATGTACCCTGCAGTGCGCCACAGACGTCCCTCCCCCTCCCTCCTTAACCTACCTCTATCCCCCTCCCCCCCCCTATACTTAAGCACCCCTTTCCTCCCCACCTTTCCTCCCCACCTTTCCTCTCTAAGCACCCTTTCCTTTTCTCCACCCACCTCCCTTTTAAGCTTCCACCTCCCTCCCTCACCTGTCCTCCATTACTCCCCTAAGCACATCTCCTCCTCCTCCCTCCCTTCTCTCAGCGTCATCTTCCTCTCTTTCAATCCTTTCCCGTTCTTCCACCTCCTGCCCAGCACGCCCCCTGCCCAACATACCCCACGTCAATCCACCTCCTCCCCCGTCACACGCCCTTCCTCCTCCTCCTCCAGGGCTCCCCGTCAGCCCACCCCCTCCTCCCCAGCACGCCCGTCAACCCCACCCCCTGCCCAGCACCCGCCAACCCCCCCACCTGCCTTTTACGCCCACGTCAACCCCTCCTGCCCAGCACACGCCCACGCCCACCCACCCTCTCCTGCCCAGCACACGCCCTCATCTTCCTCTTATTGTTTCAAAAGTTTGGGATTTTTTGTTGGCCCCGCAGTAAAAGTAGTTGTTGTTGTTGTTGTTGTTGTTGTTGTTGTAGTTGTTGTTGTTGTCGTTGTGGAAATATGTGGGATGGTTGCTTTTGGCGTGTTGTTGTTGTTGTGTAGGGTGATGTGTGTGTTGCCTGCTTGGTGAATTTATTGATTTTTTTCCTGTAAATTTTGTCAAGTACAGCGGCTAGTTTATTGTGCACCCCCATACGCATCGCGGTAGTGCAGAAGGATTACGGTAGAGGTCCCAAAGGGTGTGTATAACAGTCCTCAGTGGTCAGAATGTTACAGAGTATTTCATTGATATATTGGTTGTTTAGTTCTGTACATTGAGGTTGACTTATTGTGTGAGTACAGCAGTTTGGTTGTATCGTGGGGGAGGGGGTGTTGTTTTTATGGTGATTTATGGTAGTGGAGGTTGTTATTAGGCTGGTTTTGTTAATGGCGTAGTGCCCCCTTGTTATTGGCGTTTTGTTGTGGTGGTGGTGGTAATTTAATCGTGTTTTTGTAATTGTTTGCTGTTGTTTGTTTGGTCTTGCTGCTGTGTATTTGTTTTAAAGACTTAATAGTAGTAGTAGCAAACTAGTGGTGGCTCGTAGTAGTAGTAGTAATGCCGTCACTGATATCACGAAACTGAGGGAAGGAGGGTAGACAGGTGTGCTGGGTGGTGGGGTCATCACACCTGTATGAGTGGAAGTGAACCAGCTCACTCTAGCTCGTGTCTGTATGGGTTGTGAGAAGGAGGACGAGGGAAGGCTGGAGACATCAAGAAATAAATGGTGAGTAATTGTTGTGAAGGGAGGTCAGTGGTAGTTGTTGTGGAAGGGAGGTAAGTTGTTGTGGAAGGGAAGGCTTGTTGTGGAAGGGAGGGTTGGTGATGTTGTTGTGGAAGGGTTGGTAGTGGTAGTTGTTGTGGAAGGGGAGGTTTTACTTGTGGGAAGGGTTAGTGGGTTGTTGTGGAAGGGGAAGTTACTGGTTGTTGTGGAAGGGAGGGTTTAGTGCTTGTTGTGGAAGGGGAGGGAGGTAGTGTAGTTGTTGTGGAAGGAGGGAGTTATTGTGGAAGGAGGAGGGTTGTTGTGGAAGGGAGGGGAAGTTGTTGTTGGGAAGGGAGAGGGTAGTTGTTGTGGAAGGGAGGGTAGTAGTTGTTGTGGAAGGAGAGGTTGTAGTTGTTGTGGAAGGGAGGAGTTTATTGTTGTGGAAGGGAGGTTTAGTGGTTGTTGTTGTGGAAGGGTGGAGGGATTGGTAGTGGTAGTTGTTGTGTGAACAGGAGGTATAGTGGTAGTAGAGTGGGATGTGTAAGTCTCTGTTGGTGATGATGAAGTGGGTGTCATAGAGAGTGTGTGGTTCAGCCAAGTTCTTGGACTCAGTGACGGAAGTTCTCACTACCCTTGGGGTCCACCCTGGCTTACGCCTGTTGGTACTCTGCTACACCCTCTGTCTCCTCCTCACCCCCCCTCCCCCACACTTCCCCATCCCACCTTCCTCCCACCCCACCTTCGTTCCCCACACCCCCAACTCCTCTCCCCCGCCCTATCTAGCTCTCAGGTGGGAGTGGGAGGTTAGGTAGACACAGGTGTGCTTGGGTCCTCAACTTGTCACCAGTTTGAGGTCGTCGAGAAGGAGGGTGATAACCATAGTATTATGGGTAATAAGAACATACGAAAATAAGGAGTCTGCAATAGGCCGGTTGGCCTGTGCATGGCAGCTCCTGTCGAGAGTTACTACCACTCTATCATCCATGAATCTATCTCGCCTCCTTTTAAAACTTTCCAGCGTTCCAGCACTTACTACAAAGTTGCTAAGCTTGTTCTACTCGTCTACCACCTTATTTGTGAACCAGTTCCGTTGCTTCGAGTCCTATCCTGCTCGGATATTATAAGAACTTTATCTTTATCTCCTTTATTGATTCCTTTCACCCACTTAAATATTTCTATCACATTTCCCCGCACTCTTCATCTTTCTAGGGAATGCAAGTTTAGTTTCTTTAATCTATCTTGATATGGAAGGTTTCTAAGTCCCGGAATCATTTTCGTCATTCTTCGCTGCATCGACTCTAGTGAATTTATATCCATTCTATAATAGGGGCACCAGAACTGAACCGCATAATCGAGGTGTGGCCTGACTAGCGCAAGATATAGTTACAATAAGACCTCTGCACTCTTTACTTACACTTCTAGATATAAAACCTAATACTCTGTTTGCCTTGTTTCGAACATTAACGCACTGTTTTCTAGGCCATAGGTCCGGGCTTACACATACCCCTAAGTCTCTTTCACAAGTCGACTTCTCTGTGTTGATGTTGTTAAGACTGTATACATTGACAGTATTTGTTCTTCTAATATTAAGTACGCTGCACTTGCTGGTGTTGAATTTCATTTGCCATTTTTCTGACCACTCCTGCAGTTTATTTAAATCCTCCTGTTGTGCATTTGCATCCTGCCCTGAATTAATCTGCCGCCCTATTTTGGCATCATCCGCAAACTTGCTTATGCCACTGCTGATCCCAGTATCTAGATCGTTTCTGTAGATTATGAACAAGAGTGGGCCCAGTACTGACCCCTGGGGAACCCCACTGGTTACACAGCCCCACTCAGATTTAACACCATCTACGCTGACCCTCTGTGTTCTATCGGTGAGCCATGATTTATCCAATTTAAAACATTCCCCTCGACACCGTGAGCCTTAACTTTTCTCAGAAGCCTCTGATGCGGTACTCTGTCAAACTCTTTGCTTACGTCTTAGTAAATAATATCGTAATTTTCGTCATTATCTGCTACCTCGAAGACTTTCCTAAAAAAAGTCAGCAGATTTGTTAGACAAGATTTTCCCTTTGTAAACCCATGTTGAGAGTCGTAGATTAATTTGTTTTTCTTTAAATGTGATCGGATGCTATTTGCTATAATTAATTCAAGAAGTTTCCCCACTACTGACGTCAAACTAATCGGTCGGTAATTTGACGCTGATGCTCTGTCTCCCTTTTTGAATATGGGCACTACATTTGCCTGTTTCCACAAGAATGGCACAACTCCCATGTCAAATGATTTTGTAAATAAATTTACGTGGGGTCCGCTAATCTGCTCCTTACACTCAATGTGTGTGTGTGTGTGTTTTTTTTTTTCTTGTGTTGTGACGCAGCTCTTATTAAGCCCAAAGTCGCTAGCAGTAGTTTTTTTTTTTCCATGTAAATATCATATGTAAATTAAGTGCAGGTCTGGGCTTAACAAACAATTAAAAGTCTCACCATGTTGTGTTGCCATCTTAATTTTTTATTGCGTTTTAAAGCTCAATGTTTATCCATCCTGGCCTGACTGATGGATATTTTCAAGCTTGAGGGATAATTAGTTCACTGTGACGGATCACCTGAAGATTAACCTGCCCTACCCTAACCTCGCTACCCTACCCTACCTTAACCTCGCTAACCTAACCTAAGCTAACCTAACCTTATCTCCAGGTAGTGTTAGGGTGGTTAATCTTCAGGTAAAAAAAAGTGGGGTGCTTAAACTGCAGGTGATCCAATGTGGGCCTAGCTACAGTCGACCAAATCTGAAGCTTGATCAAGGCTTACCGGGGGGTTAATAGCAGGCGAGAACTGCGGTATGTGGTGGTGTTTGAGTGGGGCTGGGGTAAGTGGGATTGGGGGTGTGGCTGGGGGAGTGGGGAAATGGTAGGGCTGGAGGTGGGAGTGGGGGTGGATGAGTGGGGCTGGTGGGTTGGGTGAAGAGGGGGAGGAGGGACGAGAGGGGGTGTAGGGAGGACGAGAGGGGGGGTGCAGGAGGAGGGGGCAGGGAGGACGAGGTGGGGAGGACGAGGAGGGTGCAGGGAGGACGAGAGGGGTGCAGGGAGGACGAGGGGGGCAGGGGAGGACGAGAGAGGGAGGAGGGAGGACGAGAGGGGGGTGGGGAGGGACGAGGGGGGTGCAGGGAGGAGGACAGGGGGGGGTGGGGAGGACGAGAGGGGGGTGCAGGGAGGACGAGAGGGAGGACGAGAGGGAGAGGAGGACAGAGTGCAGGGAGGACGAGAGGTGGGCAGGGTGGGCAGGATGAGTCGACCTCTCTCTCTCTCTCTCTCTCTCTCTCTCTCTCTCTCTCTCTCTCTCTCTCTCTCTCTCTCTCTCTCTCATGTGAGAAGGTACAATTGATTTTTAATAACTTAATATTAACGAATAGAATAAACAGGTTACACACACACACTCACACACACGCGCGCGCGCGCGCATTATGACGTCATGAAGTTGATATGTTTTTATAAATATACGGTATGGTGCAATGATTGATTATATATAAAGTATATATAAGTAGTGCGTTACTTATTGTGAATATTAAGGTAGTGTTTAGGTATAGGTGTACAGTATAGCATGAATGGTAGAGTGTTAATTACTCTTAAGCTGAGATATCTTTGTTATCATCCAGTGGCCGCCATTGTGAAGGTACCTCCTCCCTCTCTAGGACTGGTTCCCTCGCGTCTCGCTTAAATTTCGCTCTATTTTTCAATCGCAGTTATCATTACTGCGCCACTATAGTACAGCCGCTCGGGTAAACAAATAAACACAGGAGTACCGTCTTGGTGGTGTGACGGATCTTAATGTTTACAGGAATAGACGGTAAATATCACAACGAGGGGGGGGGCAAGCTGTCTGTCTGTGGTGATGCAGGCATGAAGAGGGGGAGGGGGAGGGGAGGGATATTTACAGCTATGATGTAAACAAATCTAAAATTTGTCGTAAATTGAATCAAACTTACGTTCACATCATTTGACTTCTATTTTTAGCGTAATTTGTATTCAGTTTTTCGTTCAGTTTAGAAGTGTGTGTAATATGTTTTTGTTTTTTTTAGACGTATAACACTTTCTTTAATTTAGTTTTTTTATTATAATTTCTCCTAGGGTGTTTCTGAAGAAGGTCAATAGAAAACGAGAGTAAACCCCGAGCTCGCTTGATGGCAACACTGTGAAGGAGGTTCAGATGCCAAAGTTTCGCATTAATTAATTTTGTTGTCATTGGTGGCTCGCGGTGATCACCTGGGCACTGTTAGATATTACTAGTGTTTGAACCGTAAATAATGTGGGTTTTTTTAAGGGAGAATGATCGTAATTGTGTGGTGAAAGTCTATCATTTAACCCACCATTAATCGAGAGACGTGTTAAGAGGTGAGGTAAGCCGTTGTAGGTCATAAGGTTGGAAGTCCTTTCCGGGTACCTTGGTGTTGGGGCTGTTAGCGGTATGTGTGGGTTAACACTGACTGGCCCCTAGCTTAAAAATACCTAGAGGGGACCCCGTGTGCACAGGTAAGGTCTACACGGTATTTATTTCATTACTACTTGTTAACGATTCAGGTGTTATTGTTGTCTTTATTTTTATCCTCCATTTTTTCGTTGTTAATTTATGTTTATGTCATGTATGTATGTTTGTACTGTACAGGTAATTATTGTGAAATTATTATTATTATTGTAGCTGTTATTCTTATTATTTATACCTATATCTCTACTTCCATTGTGTACTGAGCTCTACCTGTGTACACTTTAAACGACACTTGTATTGATATTCTGGGATGTGTTGTGTATCTGACGTGACGTGTAGTGTAGTGGTGGGAGTGCTTGGGTGGCCACTGTGTGTTGAGGTGGGTGGGGGCATTGTGTAGTGGTTAACTTAACTACACACACTAACATGGTGGGGGAGGGTAGGGGTTGTTGGTGGGTCGAAGGGTTAGTATGGCATAACTATTACTAGTATGCACGTGCATTTGTGCTCTAACACATGTATTCGACTGCGTTTAGGTAGAGGGGGGATTGTTGGAACAAAACAGACATTGAGAATTGTAAATTCCTTCCTATCATACTTGTTCAACTAGATTCAAGCTTTACGAATAACAGGATATATATATATATATATATATATATATATATATATATATATATATATATATATATATATAAGCAGCGAGTTTTCACTCCAGGTTCCATGTCGTAACTTTAATATTTCTGGGTTGTGAATTAATTTTGCAAAGTTTGTTGGTTATTTAAGTGTAGACTAGTGCATCTGTGTGTGAAGGTGACGAGAAGTATTAATATATCATTTTATCTACTAGTTTGTGTTGTGGGATATGATTGTTATCAGGAGGCAGTAGTGAGGGTGTCCTCCCCTGGCGAGCTGGCGGGCCACCTTACCACGCGCACCTCCTCCCGAGCCCACTTCGTTATAACACACTGACAAGGTTGACATGTTAACCCTGCCACTAATTTTCCCTTTCTATGTGACTCTGAGTGTAGTTTAGCATCTTCATCGGGTCTCCGTTGGTTGTAAAGAGCGTTGTCTTGGTCTGTGTAAGTGAAGTCTGCTGTGCGTTAGGCGTTAAAGTCAATTCGGTTTAACTGACTTGATAAAATTGATCTGATTACCTCGCCGCTGGTACAGTACTCATCTTCTCTCTGTTTTCTCAACGAATTTTAAAATCTTCATCGTTCCACTATCGTTTATAAAGATCCATGGGTTAGTCGGTATAAGCGAGGTGTGCAATGCGTTTGGTGGTAAAATAAACTCGTTTTAACGGACCGATAAAACTGGCCCTTTAACACCAACCATATGTTAATATTTGCTCTTCTCCTCCTTGTGTCCCTCAGTATTTTAATCCCCTTATTGGTCTTCCGTCAGTTATATACATGTCTTTGTTGGTCCGTATAAGCGAGGTCAATAGCGCATTACTCTGTATAGTCAATTCGGTGTAGCGGATCGATAAAATGGAGCCCTATTAAACCCCACCATTATCTTAGTACTTGCGTGTTTTTACTTTACGTTTTGTTTATTTATTTAAATATTAACTTTGTGCATTCGTTATATAAATCCTCCGGTTGGTCTGCATGTGCGAGGTGTACTGTGTGGCCTTAACTGGTACAGCCAACTCGGTAAAACAGACCGATAAATTTGATGTTAAACTCCTTTTCTGTGTTAACCCCATGTGTGTGTGTGTGTGTGTGTATGGTATTGTATATTGATCCACCAAAGGCTCTCCGTGGGTGGTGAAATAGCCCTGGTTAGTGGGGGTTTTGGTCCGTATATCCGTGACCGATGTGTTGGGGCGGTACAGTCGGTCTTGATTAACGGGACAAGAATTATTCATATAACTTTTCTGTAATAATGATAATAGTAACAATAATGAAAATAAAAATAATAACAATAAAACAATAATAATATTTTTTTTCGGAGATTGAGGTTCATAGACCATTGAATTAGATTAGGGTTGATATAATATCATAAAGACCTTGGATATAAGATTATTTCTCTCGTAAAATCATATAGTATCATGATCATTGTAGGTGTGTTGTGTTAGATTAAATAATTCACTGTTATAATATGATGAATTCACTCCAAAACATAACAGTTGTGTTTTGGGGTGAAATTTGGCTGTTGGCTGGGAGAAATGTTACCTTGTATATATATAAGGTTTACTGTAACGAATATTACTCTATCTAGGGGTTGTAACGAATCTTATTGTATACTGTTTTCTATAACGATGATTATTACGATGTTGATTATGTAATATGCACTGTAACGACTAGCCGCCTGTAATGTACTGGCTGAGGAAAGAGCGTTAGTGTAGGTTTACGTGAGGTGTACTGTACGGGTTAGTCCTGGCTGGTTTACATGGGTTGTACGGAAAATGAAATGGGTTTTAGGTTTTTATTGCAAGTGTCCTGTTATGTGGCTGTTGACTGTGGTTCACCTGAAGATTAGACACTCCAGCTTATTTCACCTAAAGATTAGCTGCTCTTAACATAATCAGATGCTAACTTACCCTACCCTACTGTACAGTAACCTAACCTTATCTAATACTAATTTAACTTAAGCTAACGGTAACTTAACCTACCCTAACCATACCTAATACTAACCTAACTACTCTACCCTAACCTATCTTGACCTAACCTAAGTTAACCTAATCTAACGTAACCTTACCTAATACTAACCTAACATTATTTAGCCTAATACTAACCCAACTTAACCTAACGTTAACTAACTTAACCTAACTATACCTAATACTAACCTAACTACTCTAACCTAACCTAAATCCCCAGGTAACCTTAGGATGATTAATCTGCAGGTGAGATAAGATGGGGTGTCTGATCTTTAGGTGATCGTTTAAGGGAGAGTGGGATTTTTATTTTATTTATTTATTTATTTTTTACCAATAATTTTCACTCATATTTTTCTTTGCATTTTAGAGAGTTTTTTTCCCCCCGTCGTGATTCCGAAATGATTTGTAATGGGAAGCAATTTCACCAACTATAAACCTATCACGTGCCAGGTATTGCCAAATGTCCAGGGAATTACGGCCACATCTGTACGCTGCAGTCAGATCCAATGGTTTTTGTAACCCAAATGTCGGGAGTTAAAACACGAGTTATTATTATTTTCATTAGTAGTCTTAAGTGTGAATTTTAGGAGTACGATAATTAAATTCGTTTGTATTTGTGTTAATGTATGTATGTATGTATGTATGTATGTATGTATGTATGTATGTATGTATGTATGTTGTCCTTGTGGCTCGGTGGTAGCAATCCCTGTTCACTTGCAGAGGTCCAGAGTTCGATTCTCGACTTGTGAAGTATTGTTTGTATATGGAAGTCTGCGTGCTATATGTATGTATGAATGCATGTAACTGATTATACATAAGTGTGTGTATTTATGTATGAGATTGTGTAAGTGTATATGTATCTGTATGTAGTAGAGAACAGAAGTGTCTATGAGAAATATATTGAAAAGTTAGGAACATTTACACGGTACTGTGCAGTATATTGTTAATTAATGCAGGTGTATTTGTGACCACCCTGTACTGTATATTCACCATGACAACCGCTAGAGCTGCTGTGTTATTGGGGTCAGGTCAAAGGTCATGTTTACTGTCCCTCCCCTCGGTGTCTTGCAGGTAATATCCATTCCTCTTTACCTTAATTTATTTCTCTACCCTTCCCCTCCCTCCCCTCTCCTTCCCCCTGACCTTTTTTTTTGTCCCTCCCCCTTTCCCTACCCTTTCCTCTCCCCCGTTTCTTGTCCTTTCACCCCTCCCTTTTCCATTTCTCGTTCCCCTCCCTCCCCTCCCCCCTCCTCGTCACTCGCCGCTTCTCTCAGGCCAAGTTAGACGGAAGCCCTAAAATCGATGCTCATCTGATGGTAACATTTCCCTGAAGGTAGATTTTTAAACCGCTTGTGTTTTTGTTATTGTTTTTTTCAAGTAATGCAAATCTTCCCAGTGCCGTCCCTTCTGTCCATCTACGATCTCCTTCATTTTAGAGTGAAAGGATTATGGCGGCTTTCATTGTAACAGGTGTGAAGAAATGAATGATGCCAAGAGACGGTCACTAAAATCGATGCTCATTCGATGGCATCATTTCTTTGGATATTAGAGTTGCCATTGGTCACCTGAAGATTAGCCCCCCCTCCCCCACCCCACTAGTATATTTTACCTGACGATTAAACAACCCAAAACTCCAATCTAACAAAATCTAACGTGACTTTGAACCTAATTTAACCTAACTTAACGCTAACCTACCCCCCCCCTCCTCCAGGTAGCGTTTGGGTGTTAAATCATCAGGTGAAATAAGCTGGTGGGGGTGGGAGGCTGTCTTCATGTGATCCGTTGCCATTTTGATCCCGGCAAAAGGTCTTCGTTACGTCACAAATGCATCACCACGAACTCCTTCAGGTCGGGAGTGAAGGGTGACTGTCTTGTCTTAGTGGCGTGAGAGTGGCTTGGTGCTGCTGCTGGTGGTGACAGAAGACCTAAAGACGATGATCATTAGATGGAAACATTTCTTTGTTAGGGGGGGTTGGTAATTTCCTTTTTTTTACGTTATAAATATTCTCTATGACGTCATGTGTGAGGCATTATGTTAAATACCTCAAAAGGTGTCCAGTTCTCTACCTCTCTCCCCCCCCTTCCCCCCTTCCCCTCCTCCCTCTCACTCCGGGCTATTACTTGCTATTAGATGCCGGTTAGTATTTATTGTCTTATTATTTGACTCCAAAGGAATTGTCTGTTAAAATATGCGATACATGTTAGCAGACGGTGAAATAAGAACAACAATTTAGTTTATTTCTGGCACATAGTTACTGCACTTGTAGTTTTTGCAACCCAGAGTACAGTGAACAGGGTACAGTGATTGCAAAACCCGTTACAGTGAACACAAACACGAGTTGAAGGTTTTCGAATTATGGCGATCTTGTTTACAGTGTGTGTGTGTGTGTGTGTGTAATAATAATAATAATAATAATAATAATAAACGGTTTATTAATAGAGTTGCAGCCGGTGTGTGTGTGTTGTAGGGTCATTTTGTTTGCTTCTTTCTGCCATATTTAACAGTACTACAGGTATATGAACACTCAGTATGGTAATATATGTTGTATTGATGGTGTGGTTGTAAATGTACTGGTTTAAGTAGTAGTAGTAGGGTTTGGTAATAGTGCTTGGTGTCACCCGTGAACTGTTGATTATGAATGCTGGAGTCCTGCCCTCCTCCCTCCCTCTCCCGGCAGGATGTGACTCGCCTCCTAATGCTCCACACACGCTCCGGAGCATACTGACCCACACCTAATACGAGGACAGAGCTCTGGGGGACATGTATATATTCTGCATAAATATATATGATTATAAGTATATAGTGACACCTTTACCTCGGAGCATACTCGCACCTTAACCCAGGAGCATTATAGGAAGCCCTAACCTGTACCTTGGAGCATACTGTGGCATATCAGTGCCTCTGACCTTCGCACTGAGCATACTAACCCCACACACACACTTAAGTCAGTCTTATACTCGGTAAAGCTGAGTCAAGTCAACATATGGTAAACAAAGTTAACAGAATTCTATCAAACAGTATTGCTCAAGCTCGTCTTAATAATAGTAATAATAATTATAATTATGAGTTATCATATATGTACATTACTTCTAATTTTGTAGAATATGATGATAAAACGAGCGATAATGATATATTGTAATTATTTTTTTTTTATTTCTTCATTTTTTTTTAACTTGCTACGTACTCGAGGAAGATGGAAGCCGCTGGCATGTTTGTGTAAGGCGGTGTTGCCAGCGTGATCTTCCTTTTGATATTTTTTTTAGGTACAAACGAAGGCATTGTTTCTTTCATTGAGTGACGTTAGCGGCGCTGCTGATGATGCTAGTTTGTTTGTAGTGTTATAAAACAAAGGCGGACTTTTCGTTTTGAGAGACAGTTCTATAATTCAACTGTACCATAAAATTTATCCGCCATTATCAAGGAGTCATAGTACTGGATAAATGTTTTCATTTCTCTCGTGAATGAAATACACGAAGAAGTAAAAAAATAATTAGTTCATTATTGGCGAATTAAGTGTTGCTGTTCGTGTTAACGGGATCGAGAAATGGCGGTTGCTGTAGTCGATGTTGCCAGATTGTGGGGCTGGATTTTAGTGTCAGCTGGACGCAACACAACCACCTTTACTGTATGTACTGTACTGTATGTTGTTGGTGTACAAGATGAGACCGTGTTTACGCTTTGGTTTTTCCACAATGGCTAAAGCAATTTAAATTTTTTCTAGTTTGACATTTTATACGACGTCCCTGTTGATTGTATAAAAATTAAATTACATGTTCTCAGTTGAAGAAAATGAAATATTATTAACATTATTATTATTATTATTTTATTAATTATTATTATTATTATTTATGACTACAGATTTATGACAATACAGATTTAGATACAATACAGGCATAGTAGAGTAATTCCCCCGTGGTGACAACGTTACAGGTGTTGCCTTAACCCAGATAAGAACAGAAATGTGTCTAAAAACTGGTGAAAGAGTGTAAGTGTACTTGTTGGTATTATAACTTGTGATGACTCAGTGAACTAGTGGGGGGGGTGTTGTGTGTGGGTAGGGGGTAATGTTTGTGGGGAGGTAATGGTAGTGTTTGTGTATGGGGTAGCGTGTGGGGGTGTAGTTTGTGTGTGTGTGTAGAGTATGAACATAGTAGGTGAAAGGTTCGAGATGTTAGCATTTGTGTGACTGAGGAATGGGAGGAAAAGGGGTGAGTGGAGGAGTGCATGAGGGGTAGGAGGAAAGAATGAGTGCATGACATGAGATGGTGGCAGGAGGGAGGAGTGTGTGAGTGTAGGAGGAGGGAGGGAGGGAGGACTGGGTGGTAGAGGGAGAGACTCTGGAGGTGAAGGCTGCTCCTCCCCCCCCCCCCAAGGCGCAGCACCTGGTGGTGGTGGTAGTGATGTCGATAATGGTAGTGGTGGTAGTAGTGGTGATATGGTGGTAGTGATTATAATGTTAGTTGTGGTGTTTGAAGGTGTAGTGGTGATCGACGTTGTAGAGGTGGTAGTGTTTGTAGTGGTGATGGTAGTGGTTGTCATGGCAATGGTGGTAGCGGCGGTAGTTGGATGTTATTATTATTATTATTATTATTATTATTATTATTATTATTTTAAACCTAATGAGCTTATTTGGAAGTAAATGTTCTTTCGACGATTCCTTAAAATTCCTCGGTAATATGTATATTTTATAAACATTGTATACATGTGTACTCTCTCTATTATGCAGGTGGTGTTAAGTGAATGCGGTACTCATACACACATATATACACTTGTATTATTTGTCAATCAAGAGAACCATTCCCCAATTATGTAACTGTATATTTTTAGCCTTCTGGCTGCCATGCTCTTACAATAAACCTCCGCCTGCAATATACATGTCATGATCATACACAAACATAAATACATACTTATACAATCTTTTCCTGTATTATAAAATGGTGTTAAGAAAATACACACTCACGCACACACTTACAGTATACATATCTTGGTCTATATAATACATGAGGTGTGAGGGCAGCGGTGGCTCTGGTCAGTAGCGGATGAATTAAACAAAACACATGTTTGTGACAATAGTGAACACGGCAGGGACGGGAGGTTTACCCCCGCGTTGGCAACTCCTTCTAGGGTTTCATCTGCTGTTGTTTGGGGACGTCGGTTTGGGGGGGGGAGTAGAGGAGGGTTATGGTGAAGGGTGATTAAGGTATGGGTAGGTGGTGAGGGAGAGGGTACTGATAGGGGGGTGATTGAGGTATGGGTAGGTGATGAGGGAGGATAGAGGGGGTGGGAGAGAGGGAGGGAAAGGGAGGAGAAAAAGGTTTGGATAGATACCAATTAGAAAGGGAGGGATAGGTATGGGTAGATGGTGAAGGAGGGAGGGAGTGAGAGAGGGAAGGGGGGGGTGGAGGGTAAGAGAGACAGTGAGAGAAAGTGGAAGAGAGAGAATGAGTAAGAGGGGGCGAGGAAAGGTGGGAGAGAGAGAGTATAGCCATCTTATTGATCGTTTACCTCAGAGACTTTATTATTATTATTATTATTATTGTTGTTGTTGTTGTTGTTGTTGTTGTTTGTTTTAGCGTCTACTGTCAGCTGATAAATCCAAATAGTATTAATTGTTTATTTGTTTGATGTAAATTGTATGTTATTGTTGTTATTCTAGTGTATGATTAGTTATTCTGTATGGTAGTTTTTGTTTGTTTGTTTGTGGGGCGTATGACTCTGCTGTTTGCGTGATGTGTGGACGATTGTTGTGTTTTTTTTTTGCTGTGTCGCTGTTTTTCTTGTTTTGTGTATGATTGCTTGTGTGGTATTTAACTTCCGAGTGTGTGTGTATGAGAGGGGGTGAGTGTGTGTGAGTGTGTGTATGAGAGGGTGAGTGTGTGTATGAGAGGGTGAGTGTGTGTGTGAGAGGGGGGTAAGTGTATGAGGGTGAGTGTATATGAGAGGGGTGAGTAAGTGTATGAGAGTGAGTGTGTGTGAGGAGGAGGTGAGTGTGTGTATGAGAGGGGGTGAGTAAGTGTGTAGGAGGGGGTGAGTGTGTGAGGTGAGTGTGTGTATGAGAGGGGTGAGGTGTGTATGAGAGGGGTTAAGTGTGAGGGGGGTTAAGTGTATGAGAGGGTGAGTGTGTATGAGAGGGTGGTAAGTGTATGAGAGGGGGGTGGTGTGTGTATGAGGAGGGAGTGAGTGTGTGTGTTGGGGTGAAGGGGAGCGATAGGAATGATGGCACCACTGTGAAACTCTTGCACCACCACCCTCCCGGCCACCGACCTGACGCTGCCATATTCCTCCATTGGGGTGTAAGTTTATCTCTCTCTCTCTCTCTCTCTCTCTCTCTCTCACACACACACATAGATTAGACGGAGCGTTACCTGATTGGTGCTAACTAGGCTCCAACAGCGACCTTTGGTGCCTGATTGACTCACACTTCTTCCAGTATCACGTGATTGGGTGCCGTACAAAGGTGACCTGAGACCTGATTGGCCGATACTTTGCTCATTAATACGTGATTGGTTGCCGTGGAGCTTTATTCAAACTTGTGATTGGTTGAGGCGCTGTATAGTTCGATGCTGATTGGCTGTCGTGGAGCTTTAGTCTAATGTTGATTGGCTGTCGTGGTGGTGTAGTCCGGTGGTAATTGGGTGTCATGGAGCTTTAGCCAGATGCTGATTGGCTCGTGGAGCTTTAACCGGCCAGTCACCGCGTGAGGAGCTGGCGCATTGTGGGAGGGGGGGGGGCAATGTAAGGGGTGAGTGTTATTATTATTATTATTATTATTATTATTATTATACAATCGTAACTCACAACAGTACAGAGTGGGGAGAGAGCGAGAAAGAAACAGACAAGAGACAGATAAAGACAAGACAGACAGACAGACAGACAGATAAAGACAAGACAAGACAGACAGACAGACAGACAGACGTATTATATCTCGTCTTAGAGTTTCAGATAAGGGATTTTTTGTGTTGGTGACTTGGTGGTGGTGGTACTGGTAGTGTAAGTGGTGGTGATAGGAGTAGTGTTGGTGTGGGTGGTGGTGTTGGTGTGGGTGGTAATGGTGGTGGTAGTAGCAGTGTTGGTGTGGGTGGTAGTGTTAATGGTGGTGTTGGTGGTAGTAGTGGTGTTGGTGGGTGGTGGGTGGTGTTGGTAGTGTAGTAGTGTTGGTGTAGTAGTCGTAGTGGTGTTGGTGGTAGTGTTAATGGTGGTGTTGGTGGTAGTAGTGGTGGGTGGTGTGTTGGTGGTAGTAGTAGTAGTGGTGTTGGTGTGGGTGGGTGGGTGGTGGTGGTGGTAGTAGTAATCGTAGTGGTGTTGGTGTGTGGGTGGTGGTGGTAGTAGTAGTGTGGGGTGGTAGTGGTGGTGGTGGTAGTAGTCGTAGTGGTGTTGGTGTGGGTGGTAGTGTTAATGGTAGTGGTGGTGGTAGTAGTGGTGTTGGTGTGGGTGGTAGTGTTGGGTCAAGGTGAGACAGGTGATGGTCCTAGGGTCAGTGACCTTGTATGGTACAGCAGGAGGAAGACACAAGGTTGTCCAGCTGCTGATGGAGTGGTGAGGGTGGAGGTGAGGCATGCAGGTAGTGGTGGTGGTTGTGGCGAGGAGGAGGAGGAGGTGGTGCTGGTGGTGATGGCTCTTATAGCGGGGTCCACCACCACCACCACCTCTGCTGTCTCCCTCCCTCCCTCCTCTCCTCTCCTCTTCTCTTTTCTTCTCTTCTCTTCTCCTCTCTTCTTCCTGTACATCCACTTTGGTGTGGTCCAGGCTAGCTACCATTGGATGCTATACTGTACCATTGTGTGTAGGGGATGATTGTATGGTCTCTCTCTCTCTCTCTCTCTCTCTCTCTCTCTCTCTCTCTCTCTCTCTCTCTCTCTGGACTTAAACTCTTGTAAACTGTAAGCTATGGAGCGTTTACGAGCTGCCAATAAGAACAGTTTGGTTGATCAGTTCGGGAACCCAGAACTGCGTGCAGGTAGCCCAGGTGTCAGTGATGGGTGGGGGGGGGCCATGGTGAGAGTAAACGCTCGTCTGTCTTTCTGTCATAAGGGCGTTTCATGTTGTTATTGCTTGTCATATTATATTATTGTACGGAGTTTGTTGAGGTTAGGGGGGAAGGGTTGACGGGTGGGAGTAAGAAAGGGAATGAGAGAGGGAGTGTAATGATGAAGAAGGGGGATTGTATTGTGTGTTAGGAGGGAGTTGTTGTGGGGGATTGGGTTTAGGGGAGTGCAGGTGAAGGCGTGATTGTGGGAGCGAGGGATAGATTGGCGCGGGGAAGAGAGAGGTTGGTGGGAGGAGGGGCTGTGGAGTACCAGGGAGAGGAAGACTTGGTGGGTGTATTCTGAGTGCGGCTTTGTGTTTCAACGATGTACTCCAAGTGTTATGATTGGCGTCAGTTTAATGGCTACCTTCTCACTAATTCTCCATTACATCTCTAACACATCCTTCGTGAGAGACGGTAACGGCCACCACCATAATGACACCACCTCATAAACTGTATGATTGGAAGACGTGAAATTTATGCAAATTTTGGGTGTATTAATTGAGATTGGAATGCATTTGGGACATTTGTTGACATGATTGCATGTGAGTTGGTGACCATAGTCCGTGTGGGTTGTGGGGTTTTGTTTGTTGTTATGTGGTTTTGAGGGTTATATTGGTGGTAGTGGTTCTATGTATAGACTCAAGTACACACAAAGACATATGGCTTTAGGGCATGTGCACAATGCCACATTTCGGAGAAATTGACGTAGTGTACTTGATAGTGAGGACGAAGTGGAAGCATCGCTCAACTGGCAACTTTACCTTCCGCCGTAAAGGCTGCCAAAGACAGGAAGTTAGATTTTATATATATTTTTTTTATTATTTGTTTTTATTTCGAGGTGATGAAGTCTGAAAAAGAAGTTGTTGTTTTGTGTCATCAAGAATAAAATAATAATCTATTGATTGGTGAAACTGGTAAGCAAGAATTAATGTACGATACAATTTCGTTGAGGGTTTGTAGTACTGTCTCAGTGAGTTGCTAATCATGTTCGGGAGAACGACCATAGTTAAGTATTTCGTAATTAGATCTTTCTTTTGCCTTCGATTTATGTTCCGTGTCGTTCTATAACCTTATAATTTATAGTATAATCAAGGGGAGTTAGGCTGTTGCTCACGAGATGTGATATTTCTCGCAACTAAGAAATAATATTGTTCCGTGGAATTAACTTTTAAGGGCAGCGTTGCCAACTTGTTCCCGCCAAAACTTTGTTTTTTAGGTTAAGCAGATGATTTTATCGGTGAATGTGTGGACTACGAGGCTCTTGAACGACCACGTATTTACAGTAATTCATTTATTTGATTTATTACAGTCATGTGGGTGTACAGGGAGGTGAGGGCGTGGATGTGAGCGTGTGGTGTGCTTACTGTACTGGGTAGTCACGCTCAACATGCTTTCATGTTGACGTCAACTTGTGAGTGCAAGCTCTCTCTCTCTCTCTCTCTCTCTCTCTCTCTCTCTCTCTCTCTTTTTCGCAGTCTATTACGATGAAACCGATATCCACTGATTTTGTGTCCAATTCTATAAAAAAATAATAATAATGGTAATAATAATAATATTATTATTGTAATTATAATATTGATAACATTCATTATAATAGACAAACACCCACAAGTCCCCCACACACCCACAAGTCCCCCACACACCCACACCCCTCTACGCAGGACCGCAGTAAGACATATGGCAAAGGAAAATACGTTAGCACTAAGAGCAGTTGGTTGTTTGTGGGTTTATTTAGACGGAATTATATTTACTTTTGGTGTGAAAATATTGGGTGGTGATGGAAATTAATAGTGTTATGTTGTGTTGTGGTGATGTGGTCGTAGTTTTGGTACTGTATTTCCCGCGTGAATTCACCGAGATACTGTACTGTGCTTTATAAGAAACGGTTACCAGGGGGTGGTACAGCTAATCTGTGTCTGTGTAATATTAGTGGCTGTACTGTGCGTTATGATGTATGGGTGATGTGCCTGTGTCAAGATTGGAAGGTACAGATGTTGATATCTTGTGACGACTGTTGTATATTAACGTGATTGGAAGGTACAGATGTTGATATCTTGTGACGACTGTTGTATATTAACGTGATTGGAAGGTACAGATGTTGATATCTTGTGACGACTGTTGTATATTAACGTGATTGGAAGGTACAGATGTTGATATCTTGTGACGACTGTTGTATATTAACGTGATTGGAAGGTACAGATGTTGATATCTTGTGACGACTGTTGTAACGATAATTATTTCTTCTTTTATATTTACCTTTTATTATTTAGTATTTTTTTTACTTATGTTTCTATTTATTTATTTTTTCTTAATCTCATGCCGTTGTTACACTGAAGTTTAAGCGTAAAAAAAAAAAAGAACATTTATATTTGTTATCGTTACTAAGAATATTAATGTGTAATACCCATGATAATAATATAATAATGAAGGAAAGGAAAAACATATATTAATAAACGATCTTGATAATAATAAAAATAATAATAATAAAGGTGATAATATAAAGAACCAAGAATGGTACATAATGGCGGTTGAGTTTTTCATCTAAAAAATCTCAATTACCTTCGCTCTCCTCCTCCTCCTCCTCTTCCTCCCTCCTCCTCCTCCCTCCTTCCTCCTCCCTCCTCCTCCTCTGATTCTCGTTTTCTTCTTCGGTATTTACCTTTTCTGTTGATTCATTTCCTTCATTCTTGTTTCGTTAGTCTTCGTGCTTTCCATTCACCTTCTTCTTTCCTTTATTCTTCTATGCCTTTCATTCGTTCTCTCCTTTGTGTCTCGTTTATTCTCTCTCTTTCACCCCCTCCGTATTTCTACCTCGCTCTGTTGTTATTATTATTATTATTATTATTATTATTATTATTATTATTATTATCATTATTATTTTCGTTTTGATAATTATAAATATTAATTGAAATTGTAATATTGTAGAAAAATATTAACAAAGTAACTCATCCCCTCCCTTTCCTCTCCTCTCCCTCCTCCTTCCTCCCCTCCCCCTCCTCCTTCCTCTCCTCTCCCTCCTCCTTCCTCCCCTCCCCTCTTCCCCCTCCCTCCTCACCCCACCCCCACCCCTCCCACTTCTCACACTCTCCGCTCCCTCCACTCCACCACGTCACCCCTCCCCCCACCCACCCACACCCGCCTTCTCACCCCCCTCGCCCCTCCCCTCCCATATCGCCCCTCCCCTTCCCATCTCGCCCCTACCCCTTCGTTCTTTCCCAGGTAGTGTACAGAGCTGACAGGTGTGTGCCACTCCCCCCTCACCTGTACATGAGCTGACGCCGCTAATTATATCCTCGAATACGATATTGTGGAATCGTTTGCGTCCATGGATGTATCAGGTGCTCCACTTTAACGGAATATAGTTTTGTGCTCAGACCTGACGTGTGTGGCGACTTAGGGGGGGGGGGTGGGGTGGCTCTTATTAAAATTCAAAACACAGAATGATGTGTTGTTACTGAAATTTGTACTATATATTACAGGCTAGGATTAACGAAGGCAACGTGAGGACAAGATAGAGCTACTAATGGGCCTTGAAGCTCGTGGATGGTTGTTATTATTATTGAAACATTGAAGCTCGTGTGTGTGTGTGTGTGTGTGTGTGTGTGTGTGTGTGGAGACTCGCTGCCAAGAATTCTTCAATGGTGATGGATTAATTTAGCCAAGACATTACACCTTTTTGGAGTGAGGGTGTCGGTGCCACTGTGATTATTATGATGGGTACAATTGATCCAAGGTCACCGTGTGTGTGTGTGTGTGTCTGTCTGTATGTCTCTGTCTGTCTGTCCGCCCGTCCGTCCGTCCGTCCTTTTGGTGGTAGTGATGGTGGTTATTATTATCCCTCCCCCACCTTCAACTTGAGTCGGGCGGTCAGTACTTTATATAACTTGTACATGTCTGTCTGTCTGTCTGTCTCTTAACTGTATATTTCCGCCTCGTGAGTGGGAGGGAGACCAGTTTAACATGTCAACACCGTACAGCTGTTTTTATTTATTTATTTATTTATTTATTTATTTAAATATTTATTAATTTATTAGTGCTCCGAAGTTTAGAGGTCGTCTTTAACGTAGATAATTAATTAGCTATACTGCCTAGCATGGAAACTTAACTCGAGTGCAGTCAGAAGATTAGACACCCCAGTTTATTTCACCTGAAGATTAGACACCCCAGTTTATTTCACCTGAAGATTAGACACCCCAGTTTATTTCACCTGAAGATTAGACACCCCAGTTTATTTCATCTGAAGATTAGACACCCTAGTTTATTTCACCAGAAGATTAGACACCCCAGTTTATTTCACCAGAAGATTAGACACCCCAGTTTATTTCACCTGAAGATTAGACACCCCAGTTTATTTCATCTGAAGATTAGACACCCCAGTTTATTTCACCTGAAGATTAGACACCCCAGTTTATTTCACCAGAAGATTAGACACCCCAGTTTATTTCAGTTTAGTTTTTATTTCACCTGAAGATTAGATACCCCAGTTTATTTCATCTGAAGATTAGACACCCCAGTTTATTTCACCTGAAGATTAGACACCCCAGTTTATTTCACCTGAAGATTAGACACCCCAGTTTATTTCATCACCCCAAGATTAGACACCCCATTTTTTTTCACCTGAAGATTAGACACCCCAGTTTATTTCACCTGAAGATTTCACCCCAGTTTATTTCACCTTAGAAGATTTCAGACACCCCAGTTTATTTCACCTGAAGATTAACACCCCAGTTTATTTCACCTGAAGATTAGACACCCCAGTTTATTTCACCTCCTAGATTAACCACCCTAACCTATCTCTCCTAGGTCGCGTCAGGGTGTCTAATCTTCAGGTGATCCATTATTATTATTATTATTATTATTATTATTGTTATTATTCATTGTTTCTCCCTGTATTTGAGAATCTCTCTCTCTCTCTCTCTCTCTCTCTCTCTCTCTCTCTCTCTCTCTCTCTCTCTCTCTCTCTTATGCCTCATCCTCCTCCCCTCCCCTTCTCTCCTCCTCCTCCATCTTTTTCTCTTTGGTATCATCTCACCATCAGCATCCCCCTCCTCCCGCCTCCGTCACCCCCACACCCCTCCCCTCTCCCCACCCCTCTCCTCACTATCATCTCTCTCTCTCTCTCTCTCTCTCTCTCTCTCTCTCTCTCTCTCCTCTCCTCTGCCGCCTCGCATCTCTTTCTCACATTCTTCCCTCCTCCTCCCTTCCTTCCCCCTCCTCCTCTCCCTTCCCCTCCCCTTCCCTCCATCTTGGTCTGGGGCCGTTGGGTGACTCGGGCGCCATTTTGTCTCCCCCCCCCTCACTGATCAGTTGACTCACCACCTGGGTTCTTGTCTCACTAATCTCACCCTTATCTAACTTAACTCACATTCTTGCCTTACTAATCTCACATTCTTGTTTCACTATTCAAACATTCTTGTCTCACTAATCTCACATTCTTGTCTCGCTGATCTCACCCTTATCTCACTAATCTTGCATTCTTGCCTCACTAGTCTCACCCCTTGCATCATTAATCTCACATTCTTGCCTCACTAATCTCGCATTCGTGCCTCACTAGTCTCACATTCTTGTCTCACTAGTCTCATTATTGCCTCACAAGTCTTACATTCTTGTCTCACTTGCCTCACATTCATGCCTCACTAGTCTTGCGTTCTTATGTCACTAATCTCACTCTTGTTTCAGTTGTCTCACATTTTATCTGGGATTTTGATAATATATTGACATTTATTTATTTATTTATATTTATCATTATCATCATCATCATCATTATTATACATATTATTATTATTCTTACTAATAATTTTTTTACGTGGCCTCCAACCTCCCCCAATAGCCACACCTTCGCCACTATTATTATTATTATTATTATTATTATTATTATTATTATTATTATTATTAAATGCAATTTAAATTAAATGAACATCCTCCTCCCTTCACCCTCCCCTCTCTCCCTCCCTCCCCTTCCTTCCTTCCTCCCTCCCTCCCTCTCTCCCCCTCCTCTCCTCCCTCTCTCCCTTCCCTCCCCTCCCGTTTCCCCGCTGTACCAGTTCCCACCATCTTTGTTCCCTCTCTGTATTAAGTGACTGTCTCCCTGGCGTTGATCACCGTTGACTGTTTACCGTTTACTACCGTTTAGTGTGTTTTCTGCCGTTAACTGTTACCGTTTATTATGAAATCGCTTCGTTTTTCTTCATTAGTCAACCTTTTATCTAACTCAATCATCTGACTCATAGTATTCAGCTGACTCATCTTGCGCTACTGACTCGTTATGACCTTAGGGGAGACATTCATGTGACTCATCTGACTCAAACGACCCCAGCGACTCCCCTTTTAAGTGACTCATTTGACTCAGGTGACTTTTTGGTAAGTTTCTTATGATAACTTACCTAGATTAACTGACTTATCCTACCCAGTGACTCAGGGGACCTATCTTTCACGGGTGACTCATGACTCGTTTACTCAAGTGACGCATCCAGGTGACCCGTTTTATCCAGGTGGTTACTTAGGGAACCAATTATTCACTGGTGACTTATGACTCATCTACCCAGGTGACTTAACTGACTTAACTTCGACAGGTGACTCATGACTCATCTGACTCAGGCGAGTTTTTCACGTCACTCATTTAGAGGTTGAGTCGTCGGCCATTTTGAGGACGCCTCTGCCCCGAGCCAGCCGTCCCTCTGCCTCTCTGTTTGTTTGTTTCTCTTGTTCTTCTCCTTTTTACCACCACCAGTGTTCTCTCTCTCTCTCTCTCTCTCTCTCTCTCTCTCTCTCTCTCTCTCTCTCTCGTTGCTTCATATCTACTATTATTGTTTGTTTGTGTTGTAGTTTGAGAAGTTCATTCCTGCTCTTATTATTACCAACCTTATTGACGTGGTGGTGGTGGTGCAGGAACAGAGAGAGAGAGAGAGAGAGAGAGAGAGAGAGAGAGAGAGAGAGAGAGAGAGATTGCGTGTGTCCCAGAGTGAGTGTAAGTATAATCTTGTGTGCGTGTACGTGTGTGTATGTATGCGTGTGTAAGTGTGTCTAAGTTCGTAGGTGTGTATGTATATATACTTAGAAGTGTGAAAGAGGTGTGAAGGTGTGGCAGAGGGGAGAGGGAGAGTGGCAGGAGGGAGGGGGGGGCAGAAGAGGGGAGGAGGAGGTGTGGCAAGCAGGGGAGGGGAGAGAGGAGGAAGAGAGAGGTGTGGCAGAGCAGGGGAGGGAGAGGGAGGAGGAGGGCAGAAGAGGGGGAGGCAAGCAGGGGAGGGAGAGAGGAGGTGGGCAGAAGAGGAGGAGGGTGTGGCAGAGCAAGCAGGGAGGAGAGGGGAGGAGGTGGAGAAGAGAGGGAGGAGGAGAGGAGGGGGGCAGGGAGGGAGAGGGAGGGGGAGTGTGGCAAGCAGGGAGGGAGAGGGAGGTGGAGGAGGGAGAGGTGTGGCAAGCAGGGAGAGAGAGGGAGGAGGGGGCAAGAGGGAGGGGAGGAGGAGTGTGGCAAGCAGGGGAGGGAGAGGGAGGAGGTGTGGAGAAGAGGGTGGGGGGGGGAGAGGAGGAGGTGGTAGAGAGGGAGGAGGGTAAGCAGGGAGGGAGAGGGAGGAGTGTAGCAAGCAGGGAGCTTTAGCAGAGGTAGGAGGAGGGAGAGGTAGCAAGCTGAACGGAGAGAGGGGCAAGGAAGGGAGGCGGTACAGTAGAAAATAACACCTGCTAGCAAACAAAGTATGAACAGGTGTACAATGGTAAGGAAGACACGATCGAAATGTAGTCATTGAGGAAGTAGAAAGGGGAGGAGTGTTGAGGAGAGAGAGAGAGAGAGAGAGAGAGAGAGAGAGAGAGTTGAAGGGTAAACACCAAGGAGGAGGAGGAAGAAGAGAGGGGAGGGTGGAAGCCTTTCTATTGGTAAACATTGTATGAGCAAGTATGTGTGTGTGTGTGTGTGTGTGTGTGTGTGTGTGTGTGTGTGTGTGTGTGTGTGTGTGTGTGTGTGGCTGCATATCGCAATCAAGGTAGAAGAACAACGGAGAGGAAGAAAGAGAAGAAAATATGTGTTGAGAGTATGGGGTGAAGGACAGGTGAACAAGTATGGTCAACTGTCTTCAATTTGTGGGTAAATGTTACAACCGGCGAATTTGGTTTAAGATCCACCTCCTCCCTCCCCCGTGACTCAGATAGAATGGTTAGGAGGGAGTGGGGGTGGGAGAATGGTAAGGTAGGTAGGGGGTGGGTTTGGTTAGACCGACCTAGTGGACGGGACTGACTGGTAACCGGGGTGGTGGGAGGTGGAGTGGGGCGAGGCGGGGCGGGGCTGGGCTGGGCTGGGCTGGAGTCTGGGTGTGTGGTTGCGTGGATGGGGGTTGTGTTGGTGGGAGGGGGTGGGTGGCTGTGTTAATGTTGCAGGGGTGAGGGGGGAGATTGAGGGGGAATGACGGTTCAGAGGACATCTGACACCGTAATTAAGGGTGTTATTAAAGTATGTTATTAATGGTGTTATTAACGTGTTATTAATTGTGTTAAGATGATTGCATTATTAATGGTGTTATTTACGCTTGTGTTATTAGCGGTGTTTGTATTTTATTAAATTGTTGGTAACAATAGTGTTATTGAGACGTTTGTGTTATATTAGTGGTGTTAGATGTACTTGTCAATAATAGCGTTATTAATGGTGTTATTAATGGCGTTCTGAAGGTGTATATGCGGCACACAACAGTTATGGCTCGTTGATAGAAAATGGGGGAGTTATTTTTGTGTCGATTGCAGGGGAGGGAAGGAGGGGGGTCAGGAAGAGGGGGAGCTGTGTGAGGCAGGCAGGGGACGGGTGAGGGTAAGGGAGGGAGTAAGGCAGCGAGAGGAGTGTGGGAGGGAGTGAGGAGGGGGGAAGGGTGCTGTGTGGTGGGGGAGGGGGGCGAGAGGATAGGTAAGCGGGAGGGGAGTTCAAGTATACAGATAGATACGTGTATACGGGAGGAGGGTGTAGTAAAGTTAACAATGGTCTACAATGACTCATAATGACATTGTTTTATATACAACATAAGTTTTACTAACGGCGTTTTGTATATATATATATATATATATATATATATATATATATATATATATATATATATATATATATATATATATATATTATATATATATATATAATTCAGAAACTACGTAGTCTATAGTTACGGTTGTAATATTAGTTATAGTTACATATGACGATATTAATCATTATAACTTGTGAAAGCCAACCTTAAAAAAAGTGGTCGAGGAATGTGGTGGGAACACCAGTGTACTGAACATGGAAGTACAGTACAGCATTACAAATTAACATTAGTATTTTGTGTGGTATACTATTATTCCTGTACTTGAATTTATTTTAGTTGTATATATATGTTAATTGTTAGACTTCGTGTATGTGTATGTGTGTTTGTCAGTGAGTGTGTGTAGGCAGCCATTTTGTGGGCCCTGTTGTGTTGCTCCACCCAGGGTTAGCGTCTCAACTAGGGTGTACATTTCTGCCTCTGAACAAGTCTCAGTTAATTGATATAACTTGAGGGAGGTTATAGAGGATGTGGAGGATGTAGGGTTATATGGGGGGGGGGAGTAGTATACGAGAATCATGTGATGGCGTACACACTCATACACACCGTCCATGGCATTAATAGCGTTCGTGGTGCTGATTTCGTCTCCTGGCGAGCGTTCTATCGTTCTGTTTATCTTGAAGACGCACTGTTTTCCCCCATTTGCTCTCCACAACGCTTAATATGGTATGGCGCCCCAGCACCTTAAAGCTAAAATTCCTCCTGCCAGAAAGATTTATAGCTGACCTAAGTGGGAATATTCTATAAGAAAATAAAAACTCAGCACTCGACACACACGTACACACGCACACAGAGACGCTGTGATGAGTTGCTACGTAGTCTTTATTTGTCCAATATTTTTGACTGCGTGTGTGCGTTTGTCGAGCCACCCCGCGACTGAGGTACAGTGGCACGTTTATGAAGCGGCCGCCTGCTTTTGGAAACTTACTGGGAAGCATCTTTCATTTTACAGAACCTTGAGCATTATGGGGGCCACATCGTAGCCAGTAGTTTTAGGTCATTATTGTTCATCCGCATCTGAGCGAACCATGTTGAACTTCTCATAAACGGGGTCCAATCTTAGAGTGGACATCGGATACCACGAACCAAACAGTTTTGTCTATCTTATCTGTTTTAATATTTCTCTCTCTCTCTCTCTCTCTCTCTCTCTCTCTCTCTCTCTCTCTCTCTCTCTCTCTCTCTCTCCCTTAAATAAAGTGAAAGAAACGTAAAAAGATGGAAAATAATGATAATGATGCAAGACAAATGTGTATCAATAATAGGAAATTATCTGTCTCTATTCTTCCCGAGTACTTTATCTGTTATTAGCTTAGCTCCACTTGTATGTTGGATAGAGGAACCACAAAAAATGGAGAGGAAGGTTGGGATAATAGTGAAAGTGACGTAAGACAACTTTAGAAAATGGCACAATATTTTAGGCCAATCTATTTTATTTCTCGACTCTTTTTTTTTTTTTTAGGGGTAGATTATAGGATAGTGACTTTATAAAGCATATAGGGGGAGGGGCTATGGGAGTGTGGTATGTTAAGGTAATTTAGTTCAAGGTTTTCTTTGTAACGTCAAACATAATTATTACGTTGTTATTGATAATAGTAATATAGCGTAGTAATTAGACACACTGTACGTACACTACAAATGTCACCCACACACACACACACATTCATTATTATTATTATTATTATTATTATTATTATTATTATTGCTGTATAATGAACTTCAGTAATGGTGGGCGGGGAAGGGAGATACGTGGGTGGGGAGGGTGGGTGTGTGGGGGGTGGATAAATAGTTGGCGGGCGATCTTAGGTGTGCAATGAAATTGTGTGGGCGGGGGGGATGGGAGATGTGGGTGGGAGGAGGGCGGTTGGGTGGGTGGGGGTGTAGGCATACAGAGCCCCTCCGCTGCTGCAGGTTAGGTCCTATTGATTCGTCCTCGCCCACTGGTGGTAGTCACCTCTCCTAGTAACTTGGTGATGCCCAATGGCCTTCTAGTTTGATACGGCCAGGCAAGTTAATGTTGGAATCGCTAGTTTTTTTTTTTTTTTTTTTTTTTTTTGGTGGGCTGGTTTTTTCTATTTATTTGAGACTGGTATGCTAGTTTGGGGGATGTGCTGGTTATGAGGCTGTGTGCTAGTTGCTGGGGCTATAATTGGTTGTTAGAGTCTGTGTTTAGTTGATGCTCTTCTTGCTAGTTGTTGGGAACTATTTTAGTTAATATTCATAGAGTTGATAATCTTGATAGTTTTTTTATGTGGGTAGAAGGGTTTGTGTTTATGTGTGGATATTGTGCTCTCTCTCTCTCTCTCTCTCTCTCTCTCTCTCTCTCTCTCTCTCTCTCATCCGAATGTTCCTCCAACACTTCCATTTCCTCCTCTTTCCTCCCCCCACCATCCCCTTTCCACCCCTCCTCCCTCCCAGCCCTAACCGACAACATCTCCTCCCTCTCGCCTCCCAGCCTTCCACCACCCAGCCCTCCCCTCCCCAGCCTCCCTCCCAGTTTACCACCTCCCCCCCCCCTCCTCCCATGCACCAATTTTCTTCCTCCTTCCACCCCCATGCTCTTGCCACCTCTCCCTTCCTTTCCTTCTCCCTCCAGCCTTCCACCACCCCTTTCCCCTTATCTCCCTTCCACCACACTACTCTCCCTCCCTTCCCTTCCACTACATCCTTCCCTCCCTTCCCTTTCTCCTCTTCCACCACACCCTTCCCTTCCTTCCCTCCCACCATACTCCCTCCTTCCCTCCTACTACACCTCCTTCCTTTCTCCCAGTTTACCATCATCTCTCTCTCTCTCTGTCTCCTCCACTTCCGCTCAGCATCTCTCACCTCTTTTATCATGCTTCCTCCTCCTCCTCGATTCTTTCTACCTCCTCCCCTCTCCTCGATTTCTTCCACAGCTTCTTCCTCCTCTTCCTCCTCCTCCTACTCTTCCTCGATTTCTTCCTCCTCCCCTCGATTTCTTCCACCGCTTCTTCTTCCTCCTCCTCCTCGTCGTCGCCTTACTTCCTCTTTCCTAATGGCAAACTTTTGTCTGCAGTGTGCCATCACCCCCACCACCTTATGCCACTGTTATCACCATCATCACTACCACTGTTATCACCATCATCACTACCACTGTTATCACCATCATCACTACCACTGTTATCACCATCATCACTACCACTGTTATCACCATCATCACTACCACTGTTATCACCATCATCACTACCACTGTTATCACCATCATCACTACCACTGTTATCACCATCATCACTACCACTGTTATCACCACCATCACTACCACTGTTATCACCATCATCACTACCACTGTTATCACCATCATCACTACCACTGTTATCACCATCATCACTACCACTGTTATCACCATCATCACTACCACTGTTATCACCATCATCACTACCACTGTTATCACCATCATCACTACCACTGTTATCACCATCATCACTACCACTGTTATCACCATCATCACTACCACTGTTATCACCATCATCACTACCACTGTTATCACCATCATCACTACCACTGTTATCACCATCATCACTACCACTGTTATCACCACCATCACTACCACTGTTATCACCATCATCACTACCACTGTTATCACCATCATCACTACCACTGTTATCACCATCATCACTACCACTATTATCGCCATCACTACCACTATTATCACCATCTCTACCACTATTAACACCACCATCACCACCACTACTATTATCACCACCACCATCACCACCACCATCACCACCACCACTACCATCATACCCTTCCATTAATATCACCACCAACACCACCATTAACACCAACATTAACACCACCACTAACACCAACATTAACACCAACATTAACACCAACATTAACACCAACATTAACACCAACATTAACACCAACATTAACACCAACATTAACACCAACATTAACTGTAGTAACACCAACATTAGCACCAACAATAACACCAACATTAACACCAACATTAACGCCAACAATAACACCAACATTAGCACCAACATTAACACCAACATTAACACCAACAATAACACCAACATTAACACCAGCAATAACACCAGCATTAACACCAACATTAACACCAACGTTAACTTCCGCCACTAACACCAACAATAACACCACCACTAACACCAACGGTAACACCAACATTAACGCCAACATTAACATAACAATAACAACAACAACATTAACAACAACAATAACACCAGCATTAACACAGAGCATTGACACCAGCATTAGCACCCAACATTAACCTTACCGCTAACACCAACAATAAAACACCACTAACACCAGCGACAACACCAACGTAACACCAACAATAACACCAACATTAACACCAACAATAACACCAACAATAACACCAACAATAACACCAACATTAACACCAACATTAGCACCAACAATAACACCAACAATAACACCAACATTAACACCACCACTAACACCACCAATAACACCACCACTAACACCACCATTAACACCACCACTAACACCACCATTAACACCACCATTAACACCACCACTAACACCACCACTAACACCACCACTAACACCAACATTAACACCACCACTAACACCACCATTAACACCACCACTAACACCACCATTAACACCACCACTAACACCAACATTAACACCACTATCATCCCGCGGGGTATTATGAGAGAGCTTTTTGTGTGTTAAATATTGACATAGCTTAGGTGTGTGTGCGTGCGTGTGTGTGTACGTGCGTATGTGTGTGTTTACGTGTGTTTTTGTGTATGTCTAGTGTACGTGTTTGTAATCGTGGAGGTTTGTTGTGGTGGTGATAAGCGATATTGGTAGTGGTGATAGAGGTATTGGTGGTGGTGGTGGTAGGAGTGTTGCGGGTGATGGCTGTAGGGGGTGGTGGTGGTGGGAGTGTTGCGGGTGATGGCTGTAGGGGGTGGTGGTGGTGGGAGTGTTGCGGGTGATGGCTGTAGGGGGTGGTGGTGATAGAGGTATTGGTGGTGGTGGTAGATGTTGCGGGTGATGGCTGTAGGGGGTGGTGGTGATAGAGGTATTGGTGGTGGTGGTGGTGGTGTTAATGGTAGTGTGGATAATGGATAGTGATGTGCTTGGTGATGGTGATAGTGATGTGCTTGGTGATAGTAATGTGCGTGGTGTTGGTGATAGTGATGTACTTGGTGATGGTGATAGTGATGTGCTTGGTGATAGTAATGTGCGTGGTGTTGGTGATAGTGATGTACTTGGTGATGGTGATAGTGAGGTGCTTGGTGCTGGTGATAGTTATGTGTTTGGTGCTGGTGATAGTGATGTGCTTGGTGATGGTGATATACTTGGTGCTGGTGATAGTGATGGTGATATACTTGGTGCTGGTGATAGTGATGGTGATATATACTTAGTGCTGGTGAAATGGTGATGGTGATATACTTGGTGCTGGTGATAGTGATGGTGATATACTTGGTGCTGAGTGATGGTGATGTAAGGTGATATACTTGGTTTTAGTGATAATGATGGTGATATACTTGGTGCTGGTGATAGTGATGGTGATATATACTTGGTGCTGGTGATAGTGGTGGTGAATATACTTGGTGCTGATGATAGTGATGGTGATATCTACTTAAGTGCTGGTGAAGTAAGTGGTGGTATTATACTTGGTGCTGGTGATAGTGATGGTGATATACTTGGTGCTGGTGATAGTGATGGTGATATTCTTGGTGCTGGTGATAGTGATGGTGATATACTTGGTGCTGGTGATAGTGATGGTGATATACTTGGTGCTGGTGATAGTGATGGTGATATACTTGGTGCTGGTGATAGTGATGGTGATATACTTGGTGCTGGTGATAATGATGGTGATATACTTGGTGCTGGTGATAGTGATGGTGATATACTTGGTGCTGGTGATAGTGATGGTGATATACTTGGTGCTGGTGATATACTTGGTGCTGGTGATAGTGATGGTGATATACTTGGTGCTGGTGATATACTTGGTGCTGGTGATAGTGATGGTGATATACTTGGTGCTGGTGATAGTGATGACGGGTTGAGTTTAATGTGTTGAGATAAGATAAGATGGGTCGTCGCACGCTATCTATCTCCCATCAATATCCGGCCCTCCTCACCATCTGGCTCACCACAGTATTCTAGTCACGTCCTTCACCATCCTAACACTTCACCATTCTAACACTTCACCATCGTAACACTTCACCATCCTGAACTTTCACCATCCTCACACTTCACCATCCTATGCTTTCACCATTATAACACTTCACCATCCTAACACTTCACCATCGTAACACTTCACCATCGTAACACTTCACCATCTTAACACTTCACCATCCTAACACTTCACCATCCTAACACTTCACCATCCTAACACTTCACCATCCCTCACCATCCTAACACTTCACCACATCCCAACACTCCTCACCACCATCCTAACACTTCACCATCCCTCACCTCACCATCCTTACACTTCACCATCCTAACACACCATTCACCATCTCTTCACCACATTTCACCATCCCAACACTTCACCATCCCACCTTCACCATCCTAACACCTCACCATCCTAACACCTCACCATCCTAACACTTCACCATCCTAACACTTCACCATCCTAACACTTCACCATCCTAACACTTCACCATCCTAACACTTCACCATCCTAACACTTCACCATCCTAACACCTCACCATCCTAACACTTCACCATCCTAACACTTCACCATCCTAACACTTCACCATCCTAACACTTCACCATCCTAACACTTCACCTTCCTAACACCTCACCATCCTAACACTTCACCATCCTAACACCTCACCATCCTAACACTTCACCATCCTAACACTTCACCATCCTAACACTTCACCATCCTAACACTTCACCATCCTAACACTTCACCATCCTAACACTTCACCATCCTAACACTTCACCATCCTAACACTTCACCATCGACATATATCTGGAAGGAGGAATTGTATGGTACGGATCCCCCTCCAGGTGTGTGTGTGTGTGTGCTCTCTCTCTCTCTCTCTCTCTCTCTCTCTCTCAGGTGGCGCCAGTGTTGAGACCGGTTCCCTTCCTCCCTCCCTCCCTCTACTTCTTTCTTCTGTCCACTCCTCCTCCTCCTCCTCCTCACTCGTTTTCTTTATTCCACTTCCCACCTTCACCACTCCCCTCTTTCCATCTCTTCCCTTCTCCTCCATCACTCATCATCTCTTTTATCCGTATTTTCTTAATTTTCATCAGTTCGTCTCTCTCTCTCTCTCTCTCTCTCTCTCTCTCTCTCTCCATCGAGGTAGTTGAGACTTTTTTTTCCGCTATTTTCGAAAAGTTTACTCCTAGGCGTTTTAGGCCGTGGCGCTGTGGCTGTTATTGTTGTGATTGTTTGTTGTTGTTGTTGTTTGTTCGTGTTTGTTGTTGTTGTTTGTTCGTGTTGTAGCTGTTGTGTTCGATGTTGTGGTGCTTGTTGATGTTGTGTTCGATGTTGTGGTGTTGTAGCTGTTGTGTTCGATGTTGTGGTGTTGTAGCTGTTGTGTTCGATGTTGTGGTGGCGGTTTTGGTCATGGTCGTGTTGTAATTTTGTTTATTGGTTGTATTTTATCAGTGGGTTGTTGTAGCGGTTGTTTTTATGCGTGGTAGTTGTTGTCCTAGTGTTGTTTGGCGCGTGTGTGTGTGTGTGGAGCAGCTCTTCCCTCCCCCCCCCTTTCCCCTCCCTTCCCCTTTCCCTCCATCACAACCTCTACCTTTCTCTCCCTCCCTCCATCACAACCTCTACCTTTCTCTCCCTCCCTCTCCCCAACCTCTACCTTTCTCTCCCTCCCTCTCTCCCCAACCTCCCTTCTCTCCCTCCCTCCACAACCTCTACCCTTCTCTCCTCCCTCCATCACAACCTCTACCTTTCTCTCCTCCCTCCATCACAACCTCTACCTTTCTCCCTCCCTCACAACCTCTACCTTTCTCTCCTCCCTCTCTCACAACCTCTACCTTTCTCTCCCTCCCTCCATCACAACCTCTACCTTTCTCTCCCTCCCTATTTTAACTCACTCTCACTCTTCCCTCCCCCGCTCTTTTTCATTTTCCTTCTCTTTCTCTTCTCTTCCATTGGTCTTCCTCCTCCCCTCCTTTTTCTTCTTCCTCCTCCTACACACACCGCCCATCCTCCCATCTTCCTCTTCTTGCACACGTTTCCCGTTCTCCTCCTCTTCCTCCCCCCTCCTCCTTTTCTCTTCTTTTTTTCCTCCTCTCCCTCTTCCACACATCGCCCCTCCTCCACCTCCACACGGCACCCCCTCTTCACCAACACTGGCACCTCCTCCCCCTCCCCTCACGGCAGCAAGGGAGGGTGGGTGGGTGGCCCTACTTGATGCATTCATTGATCTCTTAGGCTTCCTCATTGTGTCGTGTCCCAGTCCTCTCTATTTATTTCTTATTCTCCTTCTTGTTGTTCTGGAAGGGAGACAAAAACATATGCTATCCGATCCGTTCCGATCCGTCCGCCTGTCTGTCTGTCGGTCCGTCTGTCTGTCTGTCTGTCTCCGTGTTAGTTCTGTGTACGATGCGTCGAACAAATAGCGATGGATTTTTACCCAACTTGGCACTTCTTTATGTATCAACACGAACTATATGAACTTTGTTGTGGCGCTGCTGGAGACATTGTGGTTCTGTAGTTGGTTAACGTGTCTCGGCAGTTGTTATTACTCAGTGTGTCTAGGAGTTTAGTGGTGGGACAGTGTTGTGGCCTGACAATTTGTACAACTTCGCATTTACTAAATAAACAACTCACCTGCGCCAGATGGCCATGTGTGAGCCTCGGCCCTGTCGTGTCCACCCGTCGATCATGTTCGTCCGACGTCAAACGACATCTTCTCGGGAACTCCTTGGTCAGTTTCCACCTAACTTGGTATAAATCATCCTTGGGGGGGACCTTTTAGGGTAAATTGGTGGTTTGTGCAGGTGAACGACGCTGACCTAGCTGACCTTGTTGTTGAGTCTCGTCACCTCCACTGATGTACCGCCAGAGACATAAGTTCCTTTCCACGCTTGAGACTCACAAGTGATGCAGCATATCTCCGAACTGCTTGTCTGCCTAAAGATGGCCCCTGGGTGTACCGTGGGTTCTGGGTATAGCGTGGGTTGTGTGTGGTGCCTGGGTGTAGCGTGGGTTGTGTGTGGTGCCTGGGTGTAGTGTGGGTTTTGTGGGGTGCCTGGGTGTAGCGTGGGTTGTGTGTGGTGCCTGGGTGTAGCGTGGGTTGTGTGTGGTGCCTGGGTGTAGTGTGGGTTCTGGGTGTAGAATGGGTTGTGTGTGGTGCCTGGATGTAGCGTGGGTTTTGTGGGGTGCCTGGGTGTAGCGTGGGTTCTGGGTGTAGAATGGGTTGTGTGTGGTGCCTGGGTGTAGCGTGGGTTGTGTGTGGGGCCTGGATGTAGCGTGGGTTGTGTGTGGTGCCTGGGTGTAGCGTGGGTTTTGTGTGGTGCCTGGACATGTGGGTTTTGTGGGGTGCCTGGACGTAGCGTGGGTTTTGTGGGGTGCCTGGGTGTAGCGTGGGTTGTGTGTGGGGCCTGGATGTAGCGTGGGTTTTGTGTGGTGCCTGGACGTAGCGTGGGTTTTGTGGGGTGCCTGGGTGTGGCGTGGGTTGTGTGTGTGGTGCCTGGGTGTAGTGTGGGTTGTGTGTGGTGCCTGGGTATGCGTGGGTTGTGTGTGGGGCCTGGATGTAGCGTGGGTTTGTGGGGCGCCTGGGTGTGGCGTGGGTTGTGTGTGTGTGCCTGGGTGTAGTGTGGGTTCTGGGTGTAGAATGGGTTGTGTGGTGCCTGGGTGTAGCGTGGGTCACCTTGTAATTTACTCTCATTCTTTATATTGGCAGTGTGGCAGCGTGTGTGTGTGTGTGCGTGTGTGTGTGTGTGCGCGCATGTATGTATGTATGTATGTTTCACTGTGTTTGGTTGGATGTGTTTGTTATGTATTTGGTTCTTGAATTGTGTATGCACTTGTTTCATTTGTTACTGTGTCGATTGTTTCGTAGTTACGTGTGCCTTGTGTTTCTGCTTTTGTTATTTTAATGTATGTGTGTGTGTGTGTGCGCGCGCGCTTTATGGTGATCGCATGTTCGTGTCTGTGTGTTTGTATTAATGTATTGTTTACTTTGCTGATGTGTTTGTTTGTTCTTGTACTGGTTGTTGTGTTCTTATATGCTTGTTTTATTGTATTTGTATTGGCAGTCCCATCACCCCTTCATAACTCCCCTCCTCCCACATCCTCCCTCCCCTCCAGCCATGATGACTGGGGGGTAAGCCCGTGTTGTTTACCATCGCTGCCTGGCGTACGATATTAAGGGAAATAATGACCACATTATCAGTCTCACATCGATTCCATCAATTTGGGTCAATATTTTTGCGTGGACTTGTTGATTAAGCTGCCAAGTACATGACTCACGTGTTACTACATGCCAGAGGAAGAGTGTTGACGTTAGAATTGTTATTGATTTTCTTAGAAATCGCTCTTAGAGCTGTGTATGACGCCGACAGGTGCGTATTAGTCATTAATTTGTAATTTAGCGCCATTACTCACGGAGGAGGAGTCCGGGCCAGGTTTTGCCCGCACTCTATTTCCTCACCAAACCATAACATTGAAATAGTTTTTCGTTAATCACTCCGGCTATTCACCCAACTTTGTTTAAGTTGTCATGTAATGTCTGTAATCCAAGGCCACGCGTAGATTGCTAATTCAACAGACCACATGTTTGATAAAGGTCGTAAAGTGAAAGGTCAGGGAGGTCATGATAATGGATGGTGTCTTACGTCCGGCAGCGCGGTGCAACTCAGGGCTGGCAACACGGTGGATTGACTGTACTGCAGGGCGCCAAGACCAGCTGGGCCAGGCTCACACACAACCAAAACACTACCCTCTTCTGTCTGTCTATCTGTCTATCCATCCATCTGTCTATGTATGTGTCTATATGTCAGTCTGTATCTTTCAAATTGTTTATATCTACCTGTAGCTGCCTTTATATGTATGACCATCTATCAATCAATCAAATCTTTTGAAGGATATTACTTAATTTAGCATAGCTTTCATCTTCCCAGAAATATCATAATCTGATTGGCAATTGGGCATGTAAACCACTTGAAGCTCAAATTCTTATGTAAACATTGAGAAAATTGATCGGCTGAGTACCACGAGACAAAAATAATACTTTTTTACTAAATAGTTTTTTTTATCTAGTTCTAGCAGGAAATTAGTGTAAATGTTTAGTATTGATGTTTATATTTGATCAAGTTTTACAACGGACCTCTGAGTTCCGTTACGTGAGATGTAATGTGGGAATAGAAAGTGCTGAGCCGGAGCGGACGCCTCTCTGTGTGGCTCCTCCCCCTTTGGCTTTACCTCCGCCCCTTTCTCACTCTAGCTCCGCCTCTCTCCAGTGACTCCGCCCTTCTTATGTTGCTCCACCCCTTTTACGTCTCTCTCTGTCTCTCTCTCGCGTTTGCTTTGCCCTCTCTTGGCTCCGCCCATTTAACATTACTGCTCTCTCTCTCTCTCTCTCTCTCTCTCCGCTGTCAGTCTCTCTCATGGGCCCGCCTCTCCACTCTCTCCCTTTGGCTCCTTCCCTCCCTCTCTCCCTGGCTCTGCCGTTGCTCTCAGTGTCCCGTGACCCAGTGCTTCGTTTGATGGAGAATTTTATGAAACTAATTTTTCTTGAATGGAAATGACGTGTGTGTGTGTGTGTGTGTGTGTGTGGTTGTGGTTGTGCTTTGGAGTTGATTGGTTGGTTGGCGGTAGTGCTTGTAGGTTGGTCGGTGGAAGTTGGTTGGTAGTGGTTGTTGGGTGGTAAGTGGTAAATTGGTGGAAATAAGCTGGGGTGACTAATCTTCTGGTGAAATATACTGAGGTGACTAATTTTTAGGTGAAATAAGCTGGGGTGACTAATTTTTAGGTGAAATAAGCTGGGGTGACTAATCTTCAGGTGAAATAAACTGGGGTGACTAATCTTCTGGTGAAATAAACTGAGGTGACTAATTTTTAGGTGAAATAAGCTGGGGTGACTAATTCTTAGGTGAAATAAGCTGGGGTGACTAATTTTTAGGTGAAATAAGCTGGGGTGACTAATCTTCAGGTGACATAAGCTGCGGTGACTAATCTTCAGGTGAAATAAACTGGGGTGACTAATCTTCTGGTGAAATAAACTGAGGTGACTAATTTTTAGATGAAATAAGCTGTGGTGACTAATCTTCAGGTGAAATAAGCTGGGGTGACTAATTTTTAGGTGAAATAAGCTGGGGTGTCTAATCTTCAGGTGATCTAACCCCCCCCCCCCAAAAAAAAAAAAATACTAAATACACAAAATCGTTTTAAACGTCTAAGTTAGCAGGGCCACCGGACAAAAATCATTAAAGTTTGGGTATAACTGGACCAAGGTCAGAGTTCACGAAGAAAGGTCAGAACAGCTTCGCATAGTTAATATATTCCTCCGGCCAGGTTTATATTCTCTTCTCTGTCTCCTCTTCTGGTGTCTGTCTCTTCCTCCTCCAGCCCTTCCTCCTCCTCCTCCTCCTCCTTCTTCTTCTTCTTCCTCTTCTTCTCTTCTTGTTGTGGCGCGTAGTGTGTCCCCTGCCGCCGCCTTGTCCTCCTCTTTCTTCTCTTTCTCCTTTAATCTCTCTCTCTCTCTCTCTCTCTCTCTCTCTCTCTCTCCATTCTCTTCTCATTTGCTTCTCTTATAGCCCTTCCCATCACGCTGTCTCCCTCTCCCTCCCCCCCTTTCCCTCACATTTCCTCCTCTCCCGGTCACTCCCCCGTAGCCCCTGACGCCATCTTCCTCTACCTCCCTTTCCACCACTCCCTTCCCTTCTCTCCCTCACCCTGTACTTCCATACATCCTCCTGTCACCCCTTTCCTCCCTCCCTCTCTTCTTCCCTTCTTCCTCCTCCTTCGTATGTTGTTGCATGTTGTTCACTTTGTGTTCGTGTGTCAGTCCATTATTACCTGTTGTAACGCGCAGCTGTGGGCTCCCTCCCTCCCTGTACCTCCCTCCTTCTATCCACCTTTTCCGTCTCCCTGTCTTTATATACCTCTCTCTCTCTCTCTCTCTCTCTCTCTCTCTCTCTCTCCTCCGGCATTCCCTCTCCCAGTCTTTATCCCCCCATCCCCCCTCTTCTCCTCCCCATCCATCCTACCACATTCTCCCACCTCCTCCCCTCCTCCTACCACCACCAGTCCCCTCCTCCCCTCCTCCCTACCACCACCAGTCCCTCCTCCTCCTCCCCACCTCCCCTCCTCCTCCTTCCCTCCTCCTCCTCCCACCACCACCACAGTCCCTCCTCCTCCCTCTTCCTCCTCCTCCTCCCACCACCACCACCAGTCCCTCCTCCTCCTCTTCCTCCTCCTCCTCCCCACCACCACCAGTCCCTCCCTCCTCCTCTTCCTCCTCCTCCTCCCCCACCACCAGTCCCTCCTCCTCCTCTTCCTCCTCCTCCTCCCCCCTCCCTTCCTCCTCCTTCCCTCCTCCTTCCCCTCCTCCTCCTTGAACCTTCCCTTCCTTCCTTCCCTCCCACACTCTCCCCTCTCACCTCACCTTTCCCTCTCCTCGGTTCCCAGCAACACTGTCAGTTGTGGTGTTTAACAATATTACTTCCTGTGTGTAATCGTTTGTTTGTTTGTCGTATTATAATTGGCGACTCAGAGGCAGCCTAGGTGTGTGTGTGTGTGTGTGGAGGGGGAAAGGGTGTTGTTTGGGGGGGTAGGGGGAGACGCGAAGGGAGGGGACGGTGACCGCGCACACACACACACACACGCTCTCTCTCTCTCTCTCTCTCTGTTTATATGTATTATTGTGTATGTGTATGAAATTATGTTTTTGTATGCATTTATGTATGTATGTATGTATGTATGGAAAGGTAGAGAACATTCTTTCCCCCTTTCCTCACCCTTCTTCTTCCCCCCCTCAACGTCGTCTCCTCCCTCTCCCTCACCCTACCTCCTTTCCCCCTTCACCCTCCACCCTTACTCCTGTTTCCCTCCCTTAACCCTGTTTCCCTTCCTCACCCTATATCCCCGTCCCTCACTCTCCTCTCTCCCCCCACCTCCCCACCCCTGCCCTCCCCCACCCTACTCCCCTCCCCACACCCCTACTCTCCCCACCCCTCTCCCCCACACCCTACTCCCCACCCTTTACTCTACCTTCTCTCCCCACCCTCCTCTCCCCCACCCTTTACTCTCCCCACCCCTTTACTCTCCCCACCCTTTACTCTCCCCCACCCTTTACTCTCCCCACCCCTTTACTCTCCCCCTCACCCTTTACTCCCCCTTTCCCTCTTATCCCTCAGGTCAAAACAAAAGACTCGGCCAGCGGTATCGAACTGACACTGGTGACGATGAGGGGTGAATGCCCCCCCTCTAACATGACGTCACCCACATCACCACCCCTACGCACCCTCTTCACCCCTACACACCCCTCTTCACCACCCTACACCCCTTCATCACCCACACCACCCCCTACACACCCCTCTCCACCACCCCTCTCCACCACCCCTACACCCCTACCACCCCTACACCTCCCCACCACCCCTACACACCCCTCATCACCACCCCTACACACCCCTCATCACCACCCCTACACACCCCTCATCACCACCCCTACACACCCCTCATCACCACCCCTACACACCCTTAATCTGGCTTAACTTAAAGGGCGCTAGTTATAAGGGGCCCAATTTCGAATGGTTATCTTGGTTAGATTAGGTTAGGTAGGGTTAGGCCAGGGTTGGTTAGGTTGAATTGGGATAGGTTAAGTTGGGTTGGTTAAATTAGGTTAGTTTTGTGTGGGCTAGATAGGTTAACATGGGTTTGGGTGGTTAAATTGGATTGTATTAGTTTTGGTTACGTTAGGTTACATTGGTTATTTAAGGGTAGTTTGTTTAGGTTACGTTACGTTACGTTACGTTACGTTACGTTACGTTAGGATTGCTTGCGTTAAGTTAGAATTCACACGTTCTGTAGTAAAATGGTTAGGTTAAAGTTTTGGTCATTAAAAGACGTGTGTGTGTGCGGGGGGGGGCGGCCACCTGCTCGGGGAGGCGGAGGACCTGGCCACCCTCACTCAGGTGTGTAGGTGGGGGATATGGTTGTTGTGTGTGTACGTCAGGTATATTTCCTTGTGTTAAATTATGCGTGCGTGAATCAGTTATTGTTGTGTGTGGTAGTATTAGTGTATGTGTTCGTTTGTCTGTCCGTCCGTGGCATGCGTGCGTGCGTGCGTGCGTGGTTACCTTGGGTACACCGGACGCACCTGTTCTCTGGCTAACTTTCTCCCGCTAGCCAGGTACTCGAGATGTCAATAAAGCGGCTTAGCACAGCCACTTAATTAAAAACATTATTGCCTGCACTGTACCTGTCACTTCATTTAATTATTATTGTCACCTTTATATCCAGGTACTGTGCACACATACCGATAATCAGCTGAGTTATATTTATTAAGCGTTATAAGAGTTGATTCTGCTGTTGTCTGCTTTGGGGAGAAAATGGAACACACAGATTCACCAAACGTGTTTTATTTTTCATCCACCAGTGGCGAAAATGGCGATCAGCACTGGGAACCATGGTGAGGGAGGTGTTATAGTGGAGGGTGAGGGAGGTGTGAGTGGTGGAGGGTGAGGGAGGTGTGAGTGGTGGAGGGTGAGGGAGGTGTGAGGGAGGTCACAGGACTGTTACACCCATGTGTCCACACTAACACCTGCTATACACTGGTGGATGACGAGTCACTTGTGTGTTTCTTGTCTCCCACCTTCCCAGGAGGCGGTCATAACAGTGTATAATGAGCGTCCACCCGTCCGTCTGTCCGTCCAGCCAGTCCGTCCGTCCGTCCGTCCAGCAGTTGGAAACACAATTCATCTTCACTGCACCTTATTGTTGAAACTCAGGGGTTCATAGTTGGCGTGACGCTCAATTTATTTCCAAAGCCATAAACATTTAAATTGCACAGTGAACTAAACTATAGACTGGTCATAGGAAAATTCCCCCCCCCCTCCATCACCAGCTTATGATTAAACACCCTAACGCCACCAGGTTAGGTTAGCGTTAGGGTGGTTAATATACTGGTGAAATAAGCTGGAGGGTTCATCGTCAGGCGGTCCCTAATACACATGTATTTTACACAGTATACTCTCATAGATTCCCAGATGAGTATTGTAGCAAACTTTGAACCCTTGGCGTGACCACTAGAAACCCTACACCGACATTCCTCAGTGACACCCACACGGAGGTTCACACACACACACACACACACACACACCCACCACGTGAACACCACTCCACCCGGTGTCTCCATGACCACGTGAGGTCCTTCATCTCAACACCTACGGACGACTTACTGTCAGAGTACACCTTTAGAATGTTTATGTGAAGATGGGTATTCAGTTCCCCTTCAAGTAAAGTCTGGGTGGGATTGCCTTGAACTGTGTGTGTGTGTGTGTGTGTGTGAGAGAGAGAGAGAGAGAGAGAGACCAGTCGTACACACCTGAGCCCGAAGTGTCAGGGGGTCAAGGTAAATTGTACAACGAAGAAAGATAGGAGGAAAATATGACTAAATTCTTATCTCGTTTTGTTCCCCATTTTAACTTCCCATCGTATTTATTTATTTGTAGTCCTTTTGTCCTAATTCGCCTTCTCCTACGTGTCTTATTGTGCATCTTTTCGAATGTTTTCACTTTTTGCAGTTTCTCATTTTCGTCTATACTCACTTCTTTTCTCTTTTTCTTTCATTTTTTTTCGTATCTTTTTCTTTCATTTTTTTTCGTATCTTTACACTGTTAGTTTTCTTTTTTATCCTTCCTTATGTATCTTTACACTTGGTTTTAGTATATATATATATATATCTCTCTCTCTCTCTCTCTCTCTCTCTCTCTCTCTCTCTCTCTCTCTCTCTCTCTCTCTCGTTGCCGTTGTTTACACCACTACCCTATGCGTTTAGTACATAGGCAAGGTATCACCCCACAATATATTCAATGCAGTATATATTTCGGCTTTGTAATGTGGCTAAATGTACACTCGGGGTCAAAAGTTCACTCCCACCCAAAATGAAGCAGCATCGACCCCTCCCCCAATGAGATGAAACAGTCAGGGTAAGTCATTTCGGAGTCTCGTTCCCCTGACTCGGTTTCACCACGAGGAATGATCTTTTGTGAGGGGAGGGGGGGGGTGGGGGTGATGTTGGGTGAAGGATTGTGTTTATGAATGAGGTATATACGGCTAGGTGTTTGTAGGCCAGCGGTGTCGAGTGTTGGTGGGCGCTGAGCAAGGTGCCCCTCCACACACACACACACACACACACACACACACACACACACACACACAGGTGCCAATCCTCCCCCCCCACACACACACACTCATGAACAAGGTGCCAACTCACATTAAATGGTGTCATCTTGGTGCTAGTGGCCTTAACTTTTTGACCCCAGAACATGACAGTTGTAGGGACTGGCTGTGGTGAATACGGCTGCCAAGTATAATGCATAGGGCGGAAAGAGCTGTGTGTATATATACTGTTTAAACTGGTACGGGATCACCTCAAGATTCCCTCCCCTCCCTCCCTTCCACCGGCTAATTTTACCTGAACATTAACTACCCTAACGTTATCTGGGGGATTAAGTTACGTTAGGTAAAGGTAGATTTAATTTAGGTTAGTGTTAGGGGAGTTTATCGTAAGGTGACATTAAGCATTGAGGGGGGAGCTAATCTTCAAGTGATTTAGATGATAATTGTTTTAAGTCGATTTGTTTTAATTGGTTTAATTATTAGTCTATTGTGATGTTGTGTTTTCTTATTGTCATATACCTGGACTTTTGTTTACGAATTGTTGCATTTTATTTACATTAGATAAGTAGATAGTGTGAGGGAAGTATGTGGGGAATGTTTCTACTTGGTGTGTTAATGTTTTCTTAACATATCCTACAACTGTCTTACCCCATTCTTACCTGCCTGTGTCTTACCATTCTTGTTTATTTTTATCCCTGGTTTACCTCCCATGTGTAGGAGAGAGAGAAGTTATGGAGAAATAGATTGGTAGGTGAGTGTTGTTGTCTCAGGCACTACTGGTCTGTCACTTTCTACATCTGTCTTGCACCAGTCACATTCCACCTTTACATTCTTGCAGTTTCTAGTCTTCCTTGAATCGCTGCATATATAACCAGGAGAGGAGTAACGATAATAGATAGAAGTGGTAAGGTTGGCAACACTGGTGGAGCTGCGGGAGGTTCACCTTAGCGGGGTCCAGAGCCAAGATCTGGTCACTAGGCCAGTAGTAGTCACTAACGCTCCTTGATCTACGCACCGCGGCGTATAGTGCTAACCCTCCCCACTCTACTACTAGGTCTTCACTCGACGTCATCAACTTCATCATTCTCCTCGTATCTAATTCTAGGAAAATTTTAATAATTTCAAGAGTATTATAACGGGGGTCAAGATTAGCTGAATCAAAGGTGATGCCAAATGTTGTATTTTGTTGCTGTTACTAATAATAGAGATCCAATTACTTATCGGAGTTATTTTCTTGCAAGTTATAACGGTCAGCATACAATTAAGTCGACTTGTTTGTTTTTGTGGACACCATTGAGAAGCAGTGGCGTAACATATAAGACTACCCTTCAACGCTCTACTCACAGAAAACGGACCAATTTTCAGGAGCTGGAAGGAAACTGGCAACCCTGACACTGAGTTAGCAAGCAATGTTTTATTGTGGTTGAAAACACGTGGCCTCCGTGTGTGTGTGTGTGTGTGTGCCCGCCCCATGTTGCTGCGTTATGACTAACTCCGCCTCTTGACGATCGCTCGGGACTCGGCTGTTGTTCTTTTGTTTGTTGATGTGTGGCTGAAAGTGTCAACAGCTAGGGATGGATGTCAGCACTTTTAAAGAGCTGCTCACGGCGCGTCACCTTTTCTCACGTTGTTTTTACTTGTCATTATGATTATATTTTAATTAAATTAAATTTCTGTAAATGTTTACAGCTCAATTAGACGTTGGGAAATATTTAAATGTGGTGGCTATCTATCTATCTATCTATCTATCTATATCTACTGTACAATTAGTATTCGAAACCTCCGTCAGCCACCAGCTATCGGGACAGATGTGAGGAATGCCAATAGTTTCCGGTGTGTGTGTTAGTAAGAGTGGTACACCCGGGGCACTGGGTGAGGTGGCTGGTTCTTGGTATCACCTGCCCGAAACTTCACACGTGGTACTTGATACCTTCCCCCAGTACAGCGGAAGTCCACCACACTACCACCACCACTACCAGCCACATACTCACCACATCTCCCCCCCTCACGACCCACCACTAACACCACCACCACCGCATACTGTACAGTATTCACCGCCACCATATATCACCAACCATATACTCAACATCACCACATGCCACCACCACTACATACTCACCACCACATTACCACCACTACCACCACCAACAACAACCATCACCACTACCACCACCATCAACCACATACCACCAACCACTTGATGACCACCACATACCACCAACGCAATCATCACCACACACCCACCCACCACACACCACCACCACACACCACCACCAACCAACATTCACCACCACCACACACCACACCACCACCACACACCACCACCCCACCACTCACATCTCACCACCACCACCACACACATACCACCACAACACACACCACCACCCACCAGCACACACCACCACATACTCACCACCAACCACATGCCACCAACCACATACTCCCACCACCACCACATACTCACAACCACCACATGCTCACCACCACCACCACATGCTCACCACCACCACCACATGCTCACCACACACCACCAACCACATACTCATCACCCACCACACACTGATCACATACCACCACCACATACCACTCAACCACATACTCACCATATACCAACCACACTCACCATATACTCAACCACATACCACCATATACCAACCACATACTCACCACATACCACCAACCACATACTCCCCACCACCACATACCACCAACCACATACTCCCCACCACATACCACCAACCACATACTCCCCACCACATACCATCAACCACATACTCATCACATATCACCACTACCACATACTCACCTGAACCTTAATCAACATGGTGGTGTTTGTCAAGGACTTCCCTGAAACGTAAGAATTAGTGAAGGTTTAGCTGCTATTTTTATACCTTCTTAATGCACCGTGGAGTGTGTCTGTCTGTCTGTCTGTCTGTCTGTGTCTCTCTGTCTAGTCTGTCTGTCTGTTTGTCTGTCTGCCTTGTCTGTCTGTCTTGTCTGTCTGTCTGTGTCTCTCTGTCTAGTCTGTCTGTTTTCTTGTCTTGTCTGTCTTGTCTGTGTCTCTGTCTGTCTGTCTGTCTTGTCTCTCTCTCTCTCTGTCTAGTCTCTCTCTCTCTCTCTCTCTCTCTCTTCTCTCTCTCTCTCTCTCTCTCTCTCTCTCTCTCTCTCTCTCTCTCTCTCTCTTCTCTCTCTCTCTCTTCTGCTGTCTGTTCTTCTGTCTGTCTGTCTTCTTTTTCTTTCTTCTTCTCTCTCTTCTTCTTCTCTTCTTCTCTCTTCTCTTCTCTTCTGTCTGTCTCTCTCTCTCTCTGTCTCTCTCTCTCTCTCTCTCTCTCTCCTCTCTAGTCTCTCTCTCTCTAGTCTCTCTCTCTCTCTCTCTCTCTCTCTCTCTCTCTCTCTCTCTCTCTCTCTCTAGTCTCTCTCTCTCTCTCTAGTCTCTCTCTCTCTCTAGTCTCTCTCTCTCTAGTCTCTCTCTCTCCTAGTCTCTCTCTCTCTCTCTCTCTCTCTCTCTCTCTCTCTCTGTCTCTCTCTGTCTCTCTGTCTGTCTGTCCTGTCTGTCTGTCTGTCTGTCTCTGTCTGTCCTGTCTGTCTGTCTGTCTATCTGTCTGTCTGTCTGTCTGTCTGTCTGTCTGTGCTGTATTATCACATGGTGACTTCAACATTCCAGTTTATTTTATTTGATGATTAAAACATCCTAACGAGACCTGGGGGATTAGGTTAATTTAGGTTAGGTTATTAAATCATCAGGTGCAATAATGGGGTTGCCCCAGGTGCAATAAGCTGGGGTTGTCTAATCATCAGGTGATATAAGCTGGGGTTGCCTAATCATCAGGTGATATAAGCTGGGGTTGTAATCATCAGATGCAATAAGCTGGGGTTGGCTAATCACCACGTGGTCCAAATTAACGCCTTTCCAGCAGTCTTCCCTGAATGGTTGTCAAGTCGGGTGTTGAGGGTGATTGTCCAAGTGTTCGTAAGTGTAAACCGGTTTTTATTCCCTTCATTGAGTTGTTAGTTTATTTCGTATTATTTTTTTTTATGTGATGCATCAGTCCTTGTTATTGTCGGTAGTGCTTGTACTTGTAGGGCCGGGTATTGTATGATGATGATGATGATAAATGATGATGATAATGATAATGATGATGATGACGATAATCCCGTAATTATAATAAAGTACAGGGAAATAATAATAATAATAATAATAATAATGTTCACGAGGCAGGGCTTATACTGGGGGAACTAGGTACAATAGTGTTTTACCTGTCTAAGCTTTATTGAGGTTGCTGACTATGTTTACTATTTTAATCCTTTGATGTTTATGATGGAGGAATTGATGTTAAAGTCTTGTGATTAACCCTTGTTTTTGTTTTCTTTTCTTTTACAGGTAAGAGGATGAAGGAATAGTGACAGGTGTGTTGGTGACGACAGGTGTGTGGGTCAGGTGTGTTGTTGTCTATCTACGCGGTAACTGTCGTGTGTGTGTGTGTGGTAATGACAGGTGTGTGGGTCAGGTGTGAAACGAACCAGATGTTACGGGAGAGAGTTCCTCGTTAATTATTTATCTTGATTAGAGACGTGAGGACTTACCTGCCTAACGTAAGCTCCGAGACAAAGATGGGTTCTCAGTCGATCATTTGTTGAATATTTTCCGTCACAGGTGATATGATGATGATGATGATGATGATGACGAAGTATCTAACTAAAGACATAATGACGTATTTAAGGACATAATGACGTATCTAAGGACATAATGACGTATCTAACAAGACATAATGACGTATCTAAGGACATAATGACATCTAACAAGACATAATGACGTATCTAAGGATATAATGGCGTATCTAACTAAGGACATAATGGCGTATCTAACTAAGGACATAATGGCGTATCTAACTAAGGACATAATGGCGTATCTAAGGACATAATGGCGTATCTAACTAAGGACATAATGGCGTATCTAACTAAGGACATAATGACGTATCTAACAGACATAATGACATATCTAAGGACATAATGACGTATTTAAGGACATAATGACGGATCTAAGGATATAATGGCGTATCTAACTAAGGACATAATGGCGTATCTAACTAAGGACATAATGACGTATCTAACTAAGGACATAATGACGTATCTAACAAGACATAATAGCGTATCTAACTAAGGACATAATGGCGTATCTAACTAGGACATAATGCGTATCTAACTAAGGACATAATGGCGTATCTAACTAAGGACATAATGGCGTATCTAACTAGGACATAATGGCGTATCTAACTAAGACATAATGGCGTATCTATCTAAGGACATAATGGCGTATCTAACTAAGGACATAATGGCGTATCTAACTAAGAGACATAATGGCGTATCTAACTGAGACATAATGGCGTATCTAACTGGAATAATAGCGTATCTAACTAAGGACATAATGGCGTATCTAACTAAGGACATAATGGCGTATCTAACTAAGGACATAATGACATATCTAACTAAGGACATAATGGCGTATCTAACTAAGGACATAATGGCGTATCTAGCTAAGGACATAATGACGTATCTAACTAAGGACATAATGGCGTATCTAACTAAGGACATAATGGCGTATCTAACTTAGGACATAATGGTGTATCTATCTAAGGACATAATGGCGTATCTAACTAAGGACATAATGGCGTATCTGGAACATAATGGCGTATCTAGCTAAGGACATAATGACGTATCTAACTAAGACAAATGACATATCTAACTAAGGACATAATGGCGTATCTATCTAAGGCATAATGGCGTATCTAACTGGACATAATAGCGTATCTAACTAAGGACATAATGGCGTATCTATCTAAGGACATAATGGCGTATCTAACTGCCTCCCTTAAGCTGAGGCACCAAAATGGCCGTCAGACCAGGATCAATATTGTGGTACAGTATAATTAGAAAAGTGTACAGTATGTGTGTGCGTAGAGGCGGGGGGGGGGTTATGTGTGTGTATAATTTATATGTCTGTTTGCTGACGTACACACAGTAGACAAAGTTGCCAATGACCATAGTTAGACGAGAGGGTTGTGTGTGTGTGTGTGTGTGTGTGTGTGTGTGTGTGTGTTTTATGGCGATGTAACCAACATACACCAAACACACTAACAACATCTCGTAATTGCTGTACTCCCTCACACCATCCCCCACCACACCTCCCTCCACCCCTCCCATCACACCTCCTTCCACCCTCCCCCACCACACTCCACCCCCTTTCCCATCACACTGCCTTCCACCCTCCCCCATCACCTCCCTTCCCCCACCTCCACACCTCCCTCCACCCTCCCCCATCACACCTCCACCCACCCTTCCCCCATCACACCCCTCCACCCCTCCCCCATCACACCTCCTCCACCCCCCACCACCATCACACATTACCACCGCCACCCCATCAACCCATCCCCCACTCACCACCACCCCTACCCCACCACCACCACTCCACCCCACCACCACCATGACCACTCCCTCCATCCATCCCCGCCACCACTATCACCACTCATCCCCACCACCATCCCCACCACCATCCATCCCCACCACCATCCATCCCCACACACCACCATCCATCCCCCACCACCACCATCACCATCCATCCCCACCCACCACCATCACCACCCATCCCCACCACCACCCATCCCCACCACCACCCATCCCCACCACCATCCATCCCCACCACCACTATCACCATCCATCCCACCACCACCATCACCATCCATCCCCACCACCACTCATCATCACCACCATCCCCACCACACCACCCATCCCCACCACCATCCATCCCCACCACCACCATCACCATCCATCCCCACCACCACCACCACTCACCATTCCCCATCCCCACCAATTCACTATCACCATCCATCCCACCACCACTATCACCATCCATCCCCACCACCGCCATCACCACCCATCCCCACCACCATCCATCCCTAACCCATCCCCACCCACCACTATCACCATCCATCCCCACCACCGCTATCACCACCCATCCCCACCACCATCCATCCCCACCACCACTATCACCACCCATCCCCACCACCACTATCACCATCCATCCCCAACCACCACTATCACCACCCATCCCCACCACCACCATCACCACATCCCACCACCACCACCCATCCCCCACCACCACTATCACCATCCATCCCCACCACCACTATCACCATCCATCCCCACCACCGCCATCACCACCCATCCCCACCACCACCATCACCACCCATCCCCACCACCACTATCACCACACCCATCCCACCACCACCATCCACCACCCATCCCCACCACCACCATCACCACCATCCCCACCACCACCATCACCATCCCCACCCCACCCCATCCCCACCACCATCACCCCATCCCCACCCACCACCACTATCACCACCATCCCCACCACCACCATCACCCACCCATCCCCACCATCACCACCCATCCCCACCACCACCACTATCACCCACCCCATCCCCACCACCACTCATCACCATCCTCCCCACCACCACTATCCCCACCTCACCACTATCACCACCCATCCCCACCACCCATCCCCCCTACCCACCACTATCACCACCCATCCCCACACACCACTATCACCACCCATCCCCACCACCATCCATCCCCACCAACAACCATCCCCACCACCACCACCACCCATCCCACCACCATCCATCCCCACCACCGCCATCACCCCATCCATCCCCACCACCACCATCACCACCCATCCCCACCACCACTCCATCCCCACCACCACCATCACCACCCATCCCCACCACCACTCATCACCACCCATCCCCACCACCACCATCACCACCCATCCCACCACCGCCATCACCACCCATCCCCACCACCACCATCACCACCCATCCCCACCACCACTATCACCACCCATCCCCACCACCACACCATCACCACACCCATCCCCACCACCACCATCACCACCCATCCCCACCACCACTCATCACCACCCATCCCACCCCACCACTATCCCCACCACCACCATCACCATCCATCCCCACCCACCACCATCACCATCCATCCCACCCCAACCACCATCACCACCACCATCCCCACCACCACCCATCCCCACCACCACCATCACCACCCATCCCCACCACCACCATCCCCACCATCCATCCCCACCACCACTATCACCACTCCATCCCCACCACCGCTATCACCACCCATCCCCACCACCACCCATCCCCACCACCACTATCACCACCCATCCCCACCTCACCATCCATCCCCACCACCAGCTATCACCACCCATCCCCACCACCACCATCACCACCCATCCCCACCACCACCATCACCACCCATCCCCCACCACCACCATCACCATCCATCCCCACCACCACCTCATCACCTCACCCATCCCCACCACCATCCATCCCCACCACCCACTATCGCCACCCATCCCCACCACCACCATCACCATCCATCCCCACCACCACCACTATCCCAATCACCACCCATCCCCACTACCACTCCATCCCCACCACCACTCATCCCATCATCCATCCCCACCCCCGCCATCACCACCCATCCCACCACCACCATCATCATCCATCCCCACCCCAGCCATCACCACTCCATCCCCACCACCACCATCATCATCCATCCCCCACCACCACTACTCACCATCCATCCCCATCACCATCCATCCCCACCACCACCATCCCCACCACCACTATCATCATCCATCCCCACCCCCACATCACCATCCATCTCACCCCGCTATCACCACCCATCCCCACCACCACTATCACCATCCTCCCCCCCCCACTGTATTGTCCAGTAATGACCACTTGTTGTTGTACAGGTAATAGTGGAGGCAGACGTCACACAGTGGATGTTTACTCTGTGTTAAACTAATTAATCACATTCAGATTTAGTTAACCACCTGGTTGTGGTACAGTGCAGGTACAAGACCTCTAGGTGGTGTACAGTGTCATAGTGTGGTACAGGTGACATGCCTCTGGTGGACATGGTGGTAGTACAGAGCAGGTACAATGACCTCTAGGTAGTGGTACAGTGTAGGCACAATGACCTCTAGTAGTGGTACAGTGTAGGCACAGTGACTTAGGTGTGTGGGTACAGTGTGCAGGTGTGACCCTAGGTGGTAGTACAGAGCAGGTACAATGACCTCTAGGTGGTAGTACAGCAGGCACAATGACCTCAGGTGGTAGTACAGTGCAGGCACAATGACCTCTAGGTAGGGTGCGCAGGTACAATGACCTCTAGTAGTACAGTGCAGGTACAATATGACCTCTAGGTAGTGGTACAATTAGACCTACCAATGAAGCCTCCTAGGTGGTAGTACAGAGCAGGTACAATGACACTCTGAGTAGTGGTACAGTGTGGTACAATGACCTCTGGGTGGTAGTACCAAGGCAAGGTACAATGTTACCTCTGGAGTGATGGTACAGTGTAGGTACAATGACCTCTAGGTGGTAGTACAGTGCAGGTACAATGACCTCCTAGGTAGTGGTACAGTGCAGGTACAATGACACTCTAGGTGAGTAGTGCAATTTTGGGTACAATGACCTCTAGGTGATGGTGTACAGTGCAGGTACAATGACCTCTAGGTGGTAGTACAGAGCAGGTACAATGACCTCTAGGTAGTGGTACAGTGTAGGTACAATGACCTCTAGGTGGTAGTACAGTGCAGGTACAATGACCTCTAGGTTGTGGTACAGTGCAGGTACAATGACCTCTAGGTGGTAGTACAGTGCAGGTACAATGACCTCTAGGTAGTGGTACAATGACCTCTAGGTGGTAGTACAGTGCAGGTACAATGACCTCTAGGTAGTGGTACAGTGCAGGTACAATGACCTCTAGGTGGTAGTACAGTGCAGGTACAATGACCTCTAGGTGGTAGTACAGTGCAGGTACAATGACCTGTAGGTAGTGGTACAGTGCAGGTACAATGACCTCTAGGTGGTAGTACAGTGCAGGTACAGTTACAGTGACATACAAGTGTTATAAAGATGTATCAGTGTGGATGGTAAGGTTCACTTTATAAACTCTACTCATGAGATGTGGATATGTGTGGATATTTCTACTTTTTCTTGGATATTTCTACGAGACAACTTACCACTTTACTGTCACTTTGTAATGTGTGTGTGTGTGTGGATATTTCTCCTCTCTTGCCTCAGCGCTGTATTGTAGGTTTTAACACGTGTCTTTTGAACCACCTCACTCGCCTCCTGTATCCACCTTCCCTGAGGCTCCTGTATCCACCTTCCCTGAGGCTCCTGTATCCACCTTCCCTGTGGCTCCTGTATCCTCCTTCCCTGAGGCTCCTGTATCCACCTTCCCTGAGGCTCCTGTATCCACCTTCCCTGGGGCTCCTGTATCCACTTCCTGAGGCTCCTGTATCCATCCTGGCTCCTGTATCCACCTTCCCTAAGGCTCTGTATCCACCTTCCCTGAGGCTCCTGTATCCATCTTCCTTGAGGCTCCTGTATACACCTTCCCTGAGGCTCTTGTTGCTCCATCTTCCCTGAGGCTCATCCATCTTCCTTGGCTCTTACCCCACCTTCCTGAGGCTCTTGTTATGCTCCATCTTCCCTGAGGCTCCTGTATCCATCTTCCTTGAGGCTCCTGTATACACCTTCCTGAGGCTCTTGTTATGCTCCATCTTCCCTGAGGCTCCACTACACCTGTGCTCCAGCAGACAACAGCGACTGAGAAAGGAATAATTGAGAATAGTTGTTGGCGTCTGTGGTGTTGTGTATGGTGTACCGTGACGTCTTATGTTTGTGACGTCTTGTGTGTGGTGTACCGTGACGCATTGTGTGGGTGTACCGTGACGATGGTTGGGTGTACCGTGACGTCTTGTGTGGGATGTGCATTGGTGTACCGTGACGCATTGTGTGGGTGTACCGTGACGTACATTGTGGGTGTACCGTGACGTCTGTGGGTGTACCGTGACGTCTTGTGTGGGTGTACCGTGATGACGCATTGTGTGGGTGTGTCCGTGACGATGGTTGGGTGTACCGTGACGTCTTGTGTGGGTGTACCGTGACGCATTGTGTGGGTGTGCCGTGACGCATTGTGTGGGTGTACCGGCGACGCATTGTGTGGGTGTACCGTGACGCATTGTGTGGGTGTACCGTGACGCATTGTGTGGGTGTACCGTGACGCATTGTGTGGGTGTACCGTGACGCATTGTGTGGGTGTACTGTGACGTCTTGTGTGGGTGTCCCGTGACGTGTTGCGATCCTGTGTGGGTGTACCGTGACCTACTTTGTGTGGGTGTCCCGTGACGTGTTGTGATCCTGTGTTAGTGTACCGTGACGTGTTGTTCACAGGTACAGTAGGTGGCCGGATGTTTCAGCTTGTCACGGTCGAGGGATGACAGAAGGCAATGGGTCTTTACTTCACCTGAGGTTTCTGCTCTTAGTGTGTGGTAGAGGATGGTGGTGCAGTGTGGATGGGTGTGGTAGTAGTGTGCATGGGTGTGGTTGTGGTAGTAGTGTGGATGGGTGTGGTAGTGGTGTGGGTGGATGTGGTAGCAGTGGTAAAAAATGACACTGTTTAGTTTTGCAGTATGCTTGGTATGTCGTGTGTGTGTGTGTGTGTGTGTGTGTGTGTGTGTGGAACAGTAGCTATTGGGAGGAAACAGCTGTGCCTTGCTGACCTTGATCCCACGAAACAGGAATAGACCGGCTCTAACGTGAAGAACTGTCTCTTCTCCACGCTTCACTCTCTTCTTTTACCATATCTCTCTCTCTCTCTCTCTCTCTCTCTCCCCACACCCCTACCCTACCTTTATCTCCCCTCCCTTCCCTTCCTTCATCTCCTATAATACATCTCTCCTCCTCCCACCCTTTCTTCCCCCATTCTATTCTCCTCCTCCTCCTTCCCCCTCCTCTTCCTTCCCCCTCTTCCTCCCCCTCTTCCTCCCCTTCTCTTCCTCCCTCTCTCTTCCTCCCTCTCTCTTCCTCCCCCCCCCTCTCCCTCCTCCTCCCCTCTCCCTCCCCCCTCCTCCCCCTCCCCCTCTTCCCCCCTCCTCCTCCCGCACCCCAAAATAATCTTTATAGCGGGGTGATGGACGGCGTACAATTGTGTGTCCCCTCACCCTCTGCTCCACGTTCCTCCCACCTGATTGGTTGTCTGCCTTTCCTCCTCCTCCCTCTCTTCCCAGTGTTCTTTCTTCCTTATTCTCGCTCTGCTTCTCTTATATCTTACTTTGTCTAGTGAGATAGTTTTTTTATCGTGATTGCATCTTTAATAATAATAATGATGATGATGATGATGATGATGATGATAATACTAATAATAACAACAAGACAGTAATAATAAATAATAATAATAATAATAATAATAATAATAATAATAATAATAATAATCACAATAATAATAATAATAATCACAATAATAATAATAATAATCACAATAATAATAATAATAAATAATAATAATAATTATAATAATAATAATAATAACAATAACAACAACAACAACAACAACAACAACAATAAGAGTACCTGTACCGATGATAATTGTTTTTACACCATTTTTTGTGGGTATAATGCAGAGAAGCCAATAATGAAACAATACCGTAATAGATATAATAATATAATGTAGCGAGTCATTATAAAATTAATCGTAATCATATATCAAATAATAAAGAATAATGGTTGTAATAATGATACTAATTTATGTCACTGGTAGGGGGATGTGTGTCTGTTTATGTGCATGTATGTGTGTGTGTTTCTGCCTGCCTACATGTGTGTGTAATAATAATAATAATAATAATAATAATAATAATAATAATAATAATAATAATTAACGGTTTATTGAAAGAGCATAGGAGCCGGAAGACTGAAAACATACAGTTACATAATTGGGTAATGGGTTTCGATTTACAAATAATATACAAGTAACATAAGTGATACAAATAAGATATATAATAACTAGATGGGGAAAGCTCAAACTACTGTACAGGGCATTTCAACATAGTGACAGTGTAAGAAAGTAGGATTTACTGGGATTAAATACACTGGTTTATTACAAGTTATTGATAATTTTTACAATGGTTCGGACTGGGCTGTTCTTAAAGCGATCAGTTCGTGTGTGTGTGTGTGTGTGTGTGTGTGTGTGGTACACTATAACCGACTGCCAGACGACGTTGCGGGACTGTATGTATGTATGTTTGTATGTATGTATTTATGTACGTTTGTATGTACGTATGTATGTATGTAGAGTAATGCTCGTTATCGTTAATTATTTGTCTACTACTACCTTTTATCTGTTATCTCCTCCCCCTCTATGTATAGGATGGATGAGGGGGGGGAGGGGAGGTACGGAATGATGTCAACAAAGGGGGGAGGAAGGGGGGGGGTAATGCATGACCAAACGTAGAAATTGGTGGGTTTGGTTAGGTTAGGTTAGGGGAAGAAAAATGTTGTGGTGGAGTGGAGGTAAATAGCTATTTTAGAATTATGAGAATTAACTCTTAAGACTAAATGAGATTAAATTAACTTTCCACATTAAATTTGTTAAACTTATCTAATAATCATTTGAGTTTCCCCCCCCTCCCCAGGTTATCTCACCCGATGATTAACCACCCTGGCGTTACCTGGGGGGAAGGGTATGGTTAGGTTAGCATTAAGTTGTTTAACCATGAGGTGAAATAAACTGGGAGTTAATCTTCATATCTTCCAGTACCGTAACTCTTCCCGGTGTAGTTGAGCACTGACGCGACCTCTCAAGTGCTAACAGGCGCTAGTTAATGATGAGATGTATCAAGTAAAACATGTACAGTATGTGGAGCAAGTAACATTATCACTAGATTACAAGATGTTGTAACCGCTAGACTAAGGTTAGGATATAAGTACCTCTGGCAGTATGCCCCTCAGGCAGACGTGAACAAAACTATATGTAAAGTGTGTGGCCAGACATATGGCCACACACTCCAACACTACCTCCTCGACTGTGTGAAGAAAGAACCTTTTAGGGACAGGTCCAAGCACACTGTGTGTGAAATGGCAGAACACTTTATCTCTAATGGCAATATAGCCGACATATTATGATTGTATCCACTTTTTTTTAACTCAGTAGCTATATCAGTTCCCACGTATAAAGCCAAACACACAATGTAAATAACAAAGTGTGCGACCAGACATACTGCTTCACACTCCTGTACTCACGCAGTTGTGAATAAGTTACCCTTTATGTACAGAGCTAAACAAAGAATTTATTTGAAATACTCTGTAACATTCATTGCCATAATATCCTGACCACGGGGGCTAGTTATACTGACCCTTTGTGAACTCTACTCAGCAACCCTTTTGCGCTACCGCTCACAGGATGAGTATGGGGTGCACGATAAACTAGCCGCTGTAAGTGGCAAAATTAAAAATTAACCTCAAACGTTGGTGGTGGCAGTAGTGGTGGTGGTAGTGTTGTCAGGTGTACGCTAATTATTAGTTACACATTAATGGTCTTCTCACACCTGTTTTAATAGTATTTTTATCATGTTAGGTTGTTTTTGTTGTTACATGTATACTGTAGTGGTTTGGGGTTGGTGTTTTTATATGGGTAGTGTCGTTTGTGATATATTTTCTTAACGTCGTCCAAAACACAATAACTAGACGTATTTTAGGTAGTGGTTGAGTGATGACCTTATGGTAATGTGTGCTCGGTCTTGTTTGTTTGTTTGTCTTTTCGTAAAATTTAGGATCGGTCATAATTTCAAACATAATTTACGTGTTTTTACAGGAACTTGACATAGGGTATAGAGTATGTCTCTAGATCACAGAGTACTTTGTCCTGAGCAACGTAGTACTGTTAGTTATGTTGGTGGTGTTATCCCGGTTTTAATAAGACTTAATTAACTTAAAGAGGATAGTTTGTGGGAGTAGTTTACTGTAGTTGAGTAGTATATTGCGTGGAGTGGTAGAGAGTGGCTGGCTAGTGTTAGTCGCTGTCGGAGAACTGGTTAAGAAAATCATAGGTACGAAATGGCCGCGTCCAGTCTCCCGGCAGTGAAGCGCTGAAGTCATCTCTCTGGTGACTTTGGTTATGTTGTTGATGATCTTTTTTTTCCAACCTCTTATCGGGAATTAATTTTTGGGAAATAATTTGACATTTTATTGGAATGTTTTTATTATTTTTATTGTACATAGAGTTAATATTAAAAGGGTGTTCAGTAGACGTTGTAGTAGAAGAGCTCAATTGAAAAGGTGTCTTCGTCGACTGGGTACGCGGCCTTGCCTCCTGAATAACACTTCATACCAATACACAAAAAATATTAAATCTTGCAGCTTGGATCTTCACCTCATCTCAATCTGATGAGAGAGAGAGATATAATACAAATATATACATAAATATACAAGCAGGAGATCGTAGATGGTTACTGACATACACACGAACACGGCTAAACCCCTTGAGTGAGCCAACAAAATGATCTATGTTAAAATAAGTTCCACGAACACTACCACGACACTCTTGTTTATTTTTTTTTAGGTAACACGAAGTAAATAAACCTAACTTAACCCAAAACTATTTAGGCGGTGTTAGAATGGGTAAGTTTCCTCTGCATTTACATAAGCAAGTTTTTTCACCGCCTTATTTGGGGGAGGTTTATCAACGCGACGGAATGTTGGCTGTGGTCGAGGTATTGACACTGATGTTTTGTGGTGGGGTGAAGGTGTGGTTAATTGTACAGGTGTTACGGTACAGGTGAAGTTATGTTAGGCGACGATAGCTTAGGTTAAGTTTGGTTAGATTAGGGTAGGTAAATGTTAGGTCAAGGTAGTTAAAATTTAAGTTATGTTGGGTTGGTTTGGTAGGTTAGAATGGGTTAGGTCAGGTCAAGATAGAATAGGTTGAGTTAGATTTGATTAAGTTGGGATAATTTACCTTAGGTTAAGTTTGGTTATACTGAATAGGAAGTTAACGGGACACGAAGGAAGTACCCGGTAATCTATAGGTAGTTAACCTAGGTTAATTAAGATTAAGCTAGGTCAGGTTAAGCTAGGCCAGGATAGCTTAATCTAGGTCAGGTTAAATTAAGCTAGGACAGGTTAAATTAGGTCAGGTTAAGCTAGACTAGGTTATGTTAAGCTAGGCCAGATTAGGTTAAGCTAGGCCAGGTTAGTTAGGCTAGATTAGGCCAGGTCAGAGTAGTTTAGGATAGGCTAAAATTCGTTAAGTAGAGTTATATGATAGAACGTTAACCCAGGACTAAGGGGCTAATCTGGTTAAGATGTATTAAGTCTCACGGAAGAGTTAATGTGTTGCGTAATGTTGGTGGGACTTATGTAACCTGGGAACCGGTCGACGGCCACCGAGGCTTAACGCTTTATCTACCTCGTTTAGGTTAGAGAGAAGCTAGGTTAAAGTGACGTTGAGTTAGGTTAGTGTAGGCTAAAGTAAGGTTTGGTAAAGTTATCGTAGGTCTTAATGTAGTTAGTTTAAGTTAGGTTTAAGGAAATTTGGTAGGAGTTAGAGTTGGTTAAGTTAGGAACAAACTCGTGGCAATGGTTTTAAATTAGACAAATTTAGATTTAGGCGCGAGACAGGTAAAAACTGGTTTGGAAATAGAGTAGTGGATGAGTGGAACAAGTTACCAAACATCATCATTAACTCGAACACGCTGGGTAGCTTCAAACATAGGTTGGACGGATATATGAGCGATAGGGGTTGGGTGTAAACGGGACTGCCCTACCTTGTTTGGGCCAATAGGTCTGCTGCAGTTTCCTCCATTCTTATGCTCTTATGTTTTGGTTGAATTTGGTTAGATCAGACTAGATATATTTATATTGAGTTATGTTTAGTTAGCATAGGTGAGGTTAGATAACGTTAGGGTAGATTAAGTAAATTCATGTTTATATTGGTTAGCTAAGGTTAGATTAGATAAGGTTAGGTAAGGCCAAGTTAGATAAATTCAGATGAGGTTAAGTTAGCTCAGGTCGGGTAAGGTAAAGTCAGGTTATGTAAGGTTAGGTAAGGTCAGTTAACGTTAAGTTTTGCTTAGGTTAGGTATGGTTAGGTAAGGTTAGGTGAAGTAAGGGAAAGTAAGGTTAGGTTAGATTAGGTCATGTCAGGTTTGGTTTGGATATGTTAGGTATGGTCAGGTAAAGTTTGGTTAGGTGAAGTCAGGTATGGTCAGGTAAGGTTAGGTGAGGTCAGGGAAAGTAAGGTCAGGTTAGATCAGGTCATGTCAGGTTAGGTTAGCTAAGTTTGGTTTGGTTAGGTTAGGTAAGGGCAGGTCAGGTTAGGTTAGGTTTGATCAAATTAGGTTAGGCCACGTTAGGTTAGGTTAAGTCAGGTTATGTTGGTAGGTATTCTTACGACGGTTTGAGTACTGATGAATATAACTACAGGTGCATTATCTACCAGGTTGTGACAGTAACCTGGCGTACACTCCATTAGTCATTCTCCATCCTTCTGAACCACTGCCAGGGTGGGAAGGGGGGAGGTGAGACACAGGAGGGAGGGAGAGGTGAGGCATAGAGAGTGAGGCACAGGAGGAGAGGTAGGGTGAGAGTGAGGTACAGGAAGAGTGAGGGAAGGGAGAGTGGAGCACAGGTAGGCACGGGGGGAGAGGTGAGGCACGGGGGAGGGAGGTAGGGTGGGGGAGAGAGTGAGGGCTGGGGAGGAGGGTGGGAGTACAGGGGGAAGAGTGAGGGGGAAGGAGCGTGAGGCACAGGGTAAGGGGAAGGAGGGTGTCTCATGGGGGCAAGTGGTGGTAATGAGTCAAGTGATGAAGTTAGGGAGAGTGTTTGTGGTGGTGGTGGTGGGGGGGGCCTTAGTGATGGTGGTAATGTTGGTAGTTTTAGTAATAGTTGTGGCGTTATAGTAGCGACGGTGGTATATAGTTATTATTATTAGTGTTAGAAGCATTGGTGTATTAGCTCCTGTCTAACAGACAGTAATACTTATATAAATGTGTACTACATACATTATGTTTATATAATTACTGTCTGTTAGACAGGGACTAAAACAGTGTGAGTGGTGGTAATAGTGTTGTTGTTGTTGGTGGTGGTAGGTAGTGTTGCTGCTGGTGGTGGTGGTGGTGGTAAGTGGGGTGTTCACTGTTGTAGCTGGGAGAACACTAGCTGTGTCATTCCCTCTTACACTACATGTGACATGATGGTTAATCTGCAGACCTCACCACCACCACCACCACCACCACCACCACCACCACCACCACCACCACCACCACCTACTACCACCACCACCACCACCTACTACCACCACCACCACCACCACCACCACCACCTACCACTACCACATGCCACCACACCACTACTACCACTTACAACTAAACCTCATAACCTCTTGACCTCTGACCTCCCCTCTCGCTATCAGATAATGAATGTTATCGCTCTTCCCATTCTCCAATTTGTTGCCGTCGTACATAGATAATGATGCACACACACACACACACACACACACACACACACACACACACACACACACACACACACACACACACACAATTTTTTTCAATAAACCGTTAATTATTATTATTACACACACACACACACACACACACACACACACACACACACACACACACACACACACACACACACACACACACACACACACACACACATAGTGAGAGATACTGTACTATATTATATACACATACACACGACACTGGCAGCCCTACTCACGCGACCCTCTCAGTGTGAATTACTACATTGGATGTGTGTGTGTGGAGGGGTAAGACATGAACGTAGAAGGCAATGGGGGTGGGGCATGATGACTCGAGAAGAGGGAGGGGCAGGTGTGGGGTTGAAGGCCGTTTGGACTTTCCGGGGCAGGCGTGAGGGTGGAGGGTCTCTGGGAGGGGTGGGGGGGTTAGTGGTGGTAGTAGCGGGGTGGTGGAGTGCTTGACCTGAACTGCAACATTCTACCCAGGTCACTGCCAGTTTGTTGAGTACCACCACCCCTGTGATACATACCCACCGTGAGACAGAACCACTTGTGATACATACCCACTGTGAGACAGTACCACCCCGTGATACATACCCACCGTGAGACAGTACCACCCCGTGATACATACCCCCGTGAGACAGTACCACCCCCGTGATACATACCCACTGTGGACAGTACCACCACCCGTGATACATACCCACCGTGAGACAGTACCACCCCGTGATACACCCACCGTGAGACAGTACCACCCCCGTGATACATACCCACCGTGAGACAGTACCACCCCGTGATACATACCCACTGTGAGACAGTACCACCCGTGATACATACCCACCGTGGAACAGTACCACCCCGTGATACATACCCACCGTGAGACAGTACCACCCCGTGATACATACCCACCGTGAGACAGTACCACCACCCGTGATACATACCCCCCGTGAGACAGTACCACCCGTGATACATTACCCCCGTGAGACAGTACCACCACCCCCGTGATACATACCCACCGTGAGACAGTACACCACCCCGTGATACATACCCACCGTGAGACAGTCCACCACCCGTGATACATACCCACCGTGAGACAGTACCACCCCGTGTTATACCCCCGTGAGACAGTACCACCCCGTGATACATACCCACTGTGAGACAGTACCACCACCCCGTGATACATACCACCGTGAGACAGTACCACCCCGTGATACATACCCCGTGAGACAGTACCACCCCGTGATACATACCCACCGTGAGACAGTACCACCCCGTGATACATACCCACCGTGAGACAGTACCCACGTGATACATACCCCCGTGAGACAGTACCACCCCGTGATACATACCCCCCGTGAGACAGTACCACCCCCGTGATACATACCCCCGTGAGACAGTACCACCCCGTGATACATACCCCCGTGGTAAGTACCACCCGTGATACATACCCACTGTGAGACAGTACCACCCCCGTGATACATCACCCCCGTGAGACAGTACCACTTGTGATACATACCCACCGTGAGACAGTACCACCCCGTGATACATACCCCCGTGAGACAGTACCACTTATGATACACCCACTGTGAGACAGTACCACCCCGTGATACATACCCCAGTGAGACAGTACACCCCTGTGATACATACCCCCCGTGAGACAGTACCACCCCCGTGATACATACCCCCGTGAGACAGTACCACCCGATACATACCCCGTGAGACAGTACCACCCCGTGATACATACCACCGTGAGACAGTACCACCCCCGTGATACATACCCCCGTGAGACAGTACCACCCCCGTGATACATACCCCGTGAGAGACAGTACCACCCCGTGATACATTTAGTGAGACAGTACCACCCCGTGATACATACCCCCCGTGAACAGTACCACCCCGTGATACATACCCACTGTGAGACAGTACCACCCCCGTGATATACCCCCGTGAGACAGTACACCCCGTGGTATACCCACCGTGAACAGTACCACCCCCGTGATACATACCCACCGTGAGACAGAACCACTTGTGATACATACCCCCGTGAGACAGTCCCCAGGTCTACCTCGTGCTGTAGCGTAGAGGAGATGTAGATTATTATTGATATTTTGGTTCGTCTGCAGATTAGACTCGCCCAACTTACCTCACGTGAAGATGAAACAACCTACCTAATACTATACCTGGAAGGGTTAGGATAGAATAGTTTACGTTAGTTTTGGTTACTTTACGTTAGGATAGATTCGTTTATTTTATGTTAGGTTATGTTAGGATAGGTTAGGATAAGTTAGGATAGATTCGTTTATTTTATGTTAGGTTATGTTAGGATAGGTTAGGATAAGTTAGGATAGATTCGTTTATTTTATGTTAGGTTATGTTAGGATAGGTTTGGATACGTTAGGATAGATTCGTTTATTTATGTTAGGTTACGTTATGATACGTTAGGATACGTTAGGATAGATTCGTTTATTTAATGTTAGGTTAGGATAGGTTAGGTTCCGTTATGATAGATTCGTTTATTTTATGTTAGGTTACGTTAGGATAGGTTAGGTTACGTTAGGATAGATTCGTTTATTTAATGTTAGGTTAGGATAGGTTAGGTTCCGTTATGATAGATTCGTTTATTTTATGTTAGGTTACGTTAGGATAGGTTAGGTTACGTTGGGATAGGTTCGTTTATTTTATGTTAGGTTACGTTAGGATAGGTTAGGTTACGTTGGGATAGGTTCGTTTATTTTATGTTAGGTTACGTTAGGATAGGTTAGGTTACGTTGGGATAGGTTCGTTTATTTTATGTTAGGATAAGTTAGGATAGATTCGTTTATTTTATGTTAGGTTACGTTAGGATAGGTTAGGTTACGTCGGGATAAGTTCGTTTATTTTGTTAGGTTACGTTAGGATAGGTTAGGTTACGTCGGGATAGGTTCGTTTATTTTATGTTAGGTTACGTTAGGATAGGTTCGTTTATTTTATGTTAGGATAAGTTAGGATAGATTCGTTTATTTTATGTTAGGTTACGTTAGGATAGGTTAGGTTACGTCGGGATAGGTTCGTTTATTTTATGTTAGGTTACGTTAGGATAGGTTAGGGACACGTCGGGATAAGGTTCGTTTATTTTGTTAGGTTACGTTGGGATAGGTTCGTTTATTTATGTTGGGGTTACGTTAGGATAGGTTGAAGTTACGTCGGGATAGGTTCGTTTATTTTATGTTGGGTTACGTTAGGATAGGTTGGTTACGTCGGGATAGGTTCGTTTATTTTTGTTGGGGTTACGTTGGGATAGGTTCGTTTATTTTATGTTAGGATAAGTTAGGATAGATTCGTTTTATTTTATGTTAGGTTACGTTAGGATAAGTTAGGTTACGTCAGGATAGGTTCGTTTATTTTATGTTAGGTTACGTTAGGATAGGTTAGGTTACATCAGGAATGGGTTGTTTATTTTATGTTGGTTACGTCGGGATAGGTTAGGTTACGTCAGGATGAGTTCGTTTATTTATGTTGAGTTACGTCGGGATAGGTTAGGTTACGTCGGGATAAGTTCGTTTATTTTATGTTACCTGCAGATTACGTTATGATAGATTGGGTTATGTTGCGTTGGCATAGGTTGGGTTGGAGTTAATTTTATCAAATTTAACGTTCAGGGTATTTAATCGTGACGTGAAATAAACTGGAGAGGACCATCAAGGTCAGTTCCGTCAAATTACTTAAGCATTCCTAGCAACCGTGAGAGCTCAGACCCCCAGAACCAGTTGCTAGGGTAGGTAGGTCTAGTAACAACAACCTTTTAACCATTGTTGCCATATCTTACTTGTTGACAAAAAGTAAGTGTGTGAGTGTGTGTGTGAGAGAGTGTGTGTGTGTGTGTGTGTGTGTGTGTGTGTGTGTGTGTGTGTGTGTGTGTGAGAGTGTGTGTGTGTGTGTGTGTGTGTGAGTGAGAGATTTTTGTTTTGTTTTAGTTGAAAGGTTGACAGGACTTATTTTATATTTGCCCTTTGTCACTATAAAATACCTCACACACACACACACACACACACACACACACACACGAGTATCACGTCGCTTTGAAACCTTGAAGTTGTAGGAGAGCTGTGAGTCCTGCACCGCTGGACCACGCAGCTGTCTCCTCCTCATCACATTAACTCATTTATCGCCCCCTCTCCTCCTCCTCCTCCTCCTCCTCCTCCTCCCTCCCTCGCTGCACAACAACATGGTAGAAAACGTGAACCAAAGGTCACTCTCAGCTTGGTGGAGGCGGAGGTGATAATGAGAGGAGATTGTTGGTGGGAGAGGAGAGGGGGGTGACAGTGGTAGGGGAGGAGGGGTGTGTAGAGGTAGTGGGGGGGGGTGGACAGGTAGGGTGAGGAGGGTGTGTAGAGGGAGAGGGGTTGTAAGTGGTAGTGAGGAGGGGTGTGTGTGGGAGGTTAGACAGTGGTAGGGTGTGGGTGTGTAGAGGAGAGGGGGGTGTAGACAGTGGTAGGGGTGAGTGAGGGGTGTGTGTAGAGGAGAGGGGGGGGGGTGTAGACAGTGGTAGGGGTGGAGAGGGGTGTGTGTAGAGGTAGGTGGTGGGGCTGCAGGACACACTCGTAGAAGTGTTGGTTCACATTTCAGCCATGTTGTGTTGTTCAGAATCTTCCCAACACAACTTTCCAATTTTTAATAATATATGTTGGAAACTTGAAGTCAAATATATATATGAGGGAGAGAGAAACATGAGGGGTTTTATGTACAAATTCCTTATCTCTATATGAATTAGATAAGGTTTTTAGATAACCAGTCTCTCTCTCTCTCTCTGCCAAGATGGCAGCCACCACATCTCTCTCCCTCACCCACCTCATTTATTGATTGATGACTGTTGTTCTCTTACCATTTTGTCTGTTTTTATGTCTGTCCATTTATTTAATTATATATCTACTTGTCTGTTTGGTTATATTGGGTCAATCAAACAGTTAATAGTGATGTATATTATAATGGTGGTAGTTGTGGTAGTGGACGTAGTTGTTAGAGTAATGGTTCTTTGGATGTTAGTGGTTGTGGTAGTGGTTGTAGCTGTCAAAAGTGATGATTGTTAGGTAGTGTTGGTAATTATGGTTGTGGTTGTGTAAGAGTGATAATGGTCGTATGGGTGGTGGATGGTAATGGGTTGTTACAGATGTTTATTAAAGATGATGTGTCGTTACCTCGCCAGTGGGTGGGGAGGAGGGAAGGGTGGTGGAGAGTGGGTGGGGGAGAGGGGGTGGGAGAGGGAGAGGGAGGGGTGGGGAGAGAGGGGGGGTGGGAGAGGGGTGGGGAGGAGGAAGGGTGGTGGAGAGTGGGTGGGGGAGAGGGACAGGTGGTGGAGAGTGGGTGGTGAAGGAGAGGGGTGGTGAAGGAGGAGGGGTGGGTGGGGTGAGAGAGGGGGTAGGTGGGGAGGAGGAAGGGTTGATGGAGAGGAGGGGGAGAAGCAGGAAGGAGGGAGAGTGGGCGGGGGGAGGAAGGGGGGGGAGTGGAGTTGAAAGAGAGAGAGAGAGGGAAGGGTGTGGAGATGGAGGAGGGAGAGAGAGGATGGAGAGACGGACTGGGAGAATGGAAGAGTAGGAAAGGAGTAAGAGAAACAGGAAAGGTCGCGTCAGAGGTCAGGTCAGGTTAGGTCAGGTCAGGTGTTTTAAAGTAGCAACACGAATATAAATACCTGTATACTTCACTGTAACAATATATATGCCTTAGATACCTTTTATATAATGGCGTCAGAGGTCAGGTCAGGTCAAGTAAGGTCAGGTGTTTTAAAGAAGCAACACGAATATAAATACCTGTATACTTCACTGTAACAATATGCCATCGACAGCCTTTTATAACACGGTGTGAAAGACTATGCATGAAACAATGGGTGGAACATTTTATCTCTGCCTGTGTGTTGTGAAGAGAGGGGAAAAAAGCCTTGATCTTGTTCATTAATTCTTTACATTAGATATCTTAAAATTCTCCCCTTTTTTGTATCCACATTTTTTTTTTAATCTGGGACTCACTAACACTTGTACCCGGTGTTAGAACTGACTAACCTAACCTAACCTGACCTAACCTGACCTGACCTGACTACCCAACCCAACCAACCATACTAACCATACCTAACTCAACCATACCTTAACCTAACCTAACCCAACCTAACCCGGCGTATGGTTTTAGCTTGATGGCCTGGGTCTAGTTGCGTGTGTGTGTGTGTGTATTACTCTCCTCTCTCCCAACTGCCCCCTCTTCCTCCTTCCTTCCTCCTTCCTTCCCTCCTTCCTTCCTCCTCCCTCCTCTCCCTTGCACAACAGAGGCCTCCTGGATGACTGACTACACGTGATCAAGCTGACTGTATGTAAAGAACAGCTGGATGTGTGTATTAGGTATCCTTTACAAGCAGCTAAGTCACGGTCCTGCCTAAGATCCTTCTCTGTGGTATCCTGAGGAGGCTAAACTTACTGTACGCTCATCCTTCCGGCCAGTTGTTGACATGATAACTCGGCTGGGCGTTACGTGGACCCGTGGGTGTTTCATAGTTTGAGCTTATGGTGATGTCTGTAATTAGTAGACCATGTTGTATCGTGCAGTTAT
>NW_024722395.1:180000-230000 GCF_018991925.1 Homarus americanus
CAGGCTGCCGTACCAGGCTGCTGTACTAAGGTGCTGTACTAAGGTGCTGCGTAATGGTACTAGGTTGCTGTTAGGGGATGCTGTAACAGGCTGCTGTACTAAGGTGCTGTACTAGGATGCTGTACCAGGCTGCTGTAACTGGTGCTGCTGTACTAAGGTGCTGTACTAGGGTTGTACCAGGTTACGGTACCAGGTTGCTGTACCAGGATGCTGTACTAGGATGCTATACCAGATGCTGTACTAGGATGTTGTACTAGGTGTTGTGATAGGATGCTGTGATAGGATGCTGTGATAGGGTGCTGTACTAGCGTGTTGCACTAGTGTTGTGATAGGATGCTGTGATAGGATGCTGTGATAGGGTGCTGTACTGGCGTGTTGCACCAGGGTGTTGCGATAGGATGCTGTGATAGGATGCTGTGATAGGATGCTGCGGATAGGTGCCGTACTAGCGTGTTGCACCAGGGTGTTGTGATAGGTTGCCGTGACAGGTTGCTGTGATAGGATGCTGTGATAGGATGCTGTGATAGGGTGCTGTACTAGCGTGTTGCACTAGGGTGTTGCGGATAGGTTGCTGTGCCACTTAAAATTTTTCCCATATTATATTACTAAAATAGATGATTCACTGAGGGGAGGAAGAGAGCTTAATGGGAGGGGTAGGGGAGGGAGAGAGCTTAATGGGAGGGGTAGGGAGGAGAGCTATGGGGGGGGGGTAGGGGAGGAAGAGAGCTAATGGGAGGGGTAGGGGAGGAGAGATTAATGGGAGGGGTAGAGGGAGAGCTAATGGGGGGGGGGAGGGAGAGAGCTAATGGGAGGGGTAGGGGAGGAGAGAGCTTAATGGAGGGGTAAGGGAGGAGAGAGCTTAATGGAGGGGTAGGGGAGGGAGAGAGCTTAATGGGAGGGGTAGGGGAGGAAGAGAGCTATGGGAGGGGTAGGGAGGAGAGCGAAGGGAGGGGTAGGGGAGGAAGAGCTTAAGGGTGGGGTAGGGAGGAGAGAGCTAATGAGGGGTAGGGGAGGGAGAGAGCTTAATGGGAGGGGTAGGGGAGGAAGAGAGCTTAATGGGAGGGGTAGGGGAGAAGAGCTAATGGGAGGGAGTAGGGGAGGGAGAGCTTAATGGGAGGGGTAGGGGAGGAGAGAGCTAATGGGGGGGGTAGGGGAGGAGAGAGCTAATGGGAGGGGTAGGGGAGGGAGAGAGCTTAATGGGAGGGGTAAGGGAGGAGAGAGCTTAATGGGAGGGGGTAGGGAGGAGAGAGCTAATGGGAGGGGTAGGGGAGGAAGAGAGCTTAATGGGAGGGGTAGGGGAGGAGAGCTAATGGAGGTAGGGGAGGAAGAGAGCTTAATGGGTGGGGTAGGGGGAGGGTGGGGAAAGGGAGATAAGAAGGGTGAGAGAAGAGAAGAGGGAGAAACAAAGGAATGGGTGAGGAACAGGAGGAGGGAAGGAGAGAGAGAGAGAGAGATGCAATATAGGAGGGAGGGAATGGGTGGTAGAGAAGGAAGGAAGAAAGGAGGGAGATGAGAGAGAAGAAAGAAAGGAAGGAAGGGAGATAATCAAGGATAAAGGGAAGAGATATATGAATGAGAAAATAGAAGAAGGGGGAAAGAAGGAGATAGATAAAGAGAGGAAAGGAGAAGGCAAGAGAGAGAGAAAAGGAGAAGGAAATAGAGGAAGGAGAGAGATAAAGAGAGGAAGGAGAGAAGTAAAGAGAGGAAGGGAGAAGACAAGAGAGAGAGAAAGGTAGATGGAAGGGAGAAAGCAGAGGGGAAGGAAGGAGACTAAGAGATAGAAAAAGAAGGAAGGAGAGAGGAAGGAAGGAAGGAAGGAAGGAAGGAATGAGGCAGCGTTAATATCAGCAGGTACTCGTTAATGGTAGGAAGCCTTGGCACTTTTCACGTTTAAACTTTTCTTCATATTTTGTTTTATTAATTTTTTTAATATTTCGTGTTGTTAGTTCTTTTCTACACGCCCATCATTATCAAGGGTGTCTGTCTGTCTGTCTGGCTTGATTTTAAAGATAGATTAATGTATGGGAACCTTAGATAATAATATATAATAATAATAATAATAATAATAATAATAATAATAATAATAATAATAATGACGGGATAATTATGTATAAGTGAAGTAACGCATAATACCATATATAATATAAGAAGAAAATTATCGGAATAAAGTATTGAAATAAAAGCAGTCAAAAGTTAAAATGAGAGAGAGAGAGAGAGAGAGAGAGAGAGAGAGAGAGAGAGAGAGGTTGTGTTCAAGAAGACCTGGATGGAAGCTTGATATGTGTGACCTTGAAATATCAGAAGGTGAGACAGGCTGCTGGCTGGCTATCTGTCTGTGGCTGTCTGTCTATCTGTCTGTGGCTGTCTGTCTGTCTGTCTAGTTGTCTGATCAACCACCACCTTTATTGAGACAACTGAGCGTATATTGACACGACTTTAGCTAAGTTGTGGTAGTGGGCGTGGCCCTGGGAGACGTGGTGGCCGTGGCCCTGGATGACGTGGTGGCCGTGGCCCTGGATGACGTGGTGGGCGTGGGTCTGGGTGACGTGGTAGTAGTGGGCGTGGTTTTGGGTGACGTGGTAGTAGTGGGCGTGGCTTTGGGTGACGTGGTAATAGTGGGCGTGGCCCAGGGTGACGTGGTGGGCGTGGCTCTGGGTGACGTGGGGGCGTGTAGCAGTAGTAGTGATCAGGTACAGTCATCATTCTCGCTCTTTGTACTTCACTAATAACGCTGCTTTTGGAATGGGAACATATTGACCCGCCCGCCCGCCCGTCCTGCCGCCCGTCCTGCCGCCCGCCCGCCCGTCCGTCCTGCCGCCCGTCCGTCTGCCCGTCCTGCCGCCCGCCTGCCCGTCCTGCCGCCCGCCTGCCCGTCTGCCCGTCCTGCGCCCGCCCGACCGTCCAATGTACTCAAGTATATTAGCTGAATAACTTACATTCTTTCTGGATTATCTGATAAGGTGTGTGTGTGTGTGTGTGTATAAATAATCATAATAATAAACGGTTTATTAACAGAGTTGCAGTGTGTGTGTGTGTGTGTGTGTGTGTGTGTGTGTGTGTGTGTGTGTGTGTGTGTGTGAGATATTACTTAAGCTACTTCTTTAGTCCGTGTTCGTGTTATTCCTCTCAGTACTTCTCCCTCTGTTCGTGTTATTCTTTATTACGCTCATAAGTCGTTCACTATTTATTAATGTGTTCTCCTTTATTGACCGTATGTTTGTGCACCACTTGTACTTACACACCTGTACTCACACTTGTACTCACGCTGGTATTAGTACACTACCTGTTCTATTGGTCTTTGTTACCCGTCGAGATGTAATGTCTTGATAGTACTGTACTTTATGCGGTACAATATTTACAGGCCTTACTTAACACGAAGCCACGGGTTACCTGAAGATTAATCACCCCAGCTTATTGCACATGAAAATTAATCACCTTAACGTTACCTACGGAGAGGGGGGTGGGGGGGTTAGGTAAGGGTAGTGTAGGTCAAGTTAGGTTAGTTTGGGTTAAGATTGCGTTAGATTAGGTTAGGTTAGGTTAGGTTAGTTTGGGTTAAGATTACGTTAGTGGTTAATTTGGTGGTGGTCCGAAACACACAAGAATCGTATTGTTACTGGCAATGTTACCAACGTTGTTACATTGTTGTGGATCCAATACAAACGCTGTCGGTAACATGTGGTGGCTGGTTTGTTATTAGTAATGTTGTAAAGAATTCACGCTAATGTTGGCCACATTTATTTTTTGGGAACACTGATGATAACATAGGTATGTTTCCCGTTGAGGAGAGGAATGTTGGTAACGTAACGTAACGTAACGTGGACAAGAGCAGCAGTTTGTCCGGTTGACGTATGGCAGACCGGCCGTAATCCAGGGTGAGACAGGTGGGGGTGGAGTAAGGAGAATGTACTGTACTCTTGTTTACCGAACTACAGTATATCACCTGCCCACCCTTTGTTGTGGGATCCTATATATGTAAACTACAAAAACAAACAGAAGACTGGTGTGTGTGTGTGTGTGTGTGTGTGTGTGTGTGTGTGTAAGGAGGATTCACAACTTTTACAAATAGAAAGAGAAGTGGTTGAAAAAACGTTGGAACCCTTGATGGCCAATCTCGGGGGACGGCAAAGAAAACAACAGAGAAAAAAATCCGGGTGATGGAACAGATGAACCTTATACAACTAAGAGGATTTAAAACAAAACAAAAACATGAAATTCCTATTGGACATTAAAAAGCAAAACTGTCCCTACATGTGACGCCGGAATGGTGGTAAGTTAGACACACAGTACTGAGCGTCACATAGCATCACTAATACTAATATACCCTCACCTGCCCACCTGGTGTTGTCAAATAAACCGACCGGTGTGGATTATATGGTTAACGTCACCTCTCTCTGCTTCTAACAGTGTTATCGACCATTTTACCAAACTCCGTGCCGTTGGTGTAGATTCAGTTTTAAATTTCATACCAACAATGTTATGTAAACAGCTTTGGCCAAAAAATATTACTAATAATCTTACCTTGGTGTGGATCTTGACTCGTTACACCGAATGAAAACACAGTCACCAACACGTGTTAAATACAGTACAGTGTTTGTGTGTGACGGGCCCTCCTTAATATTCCCTGAAGCGTAATATTTCGTTCAATAAATGTAAGGATATATTTCCGGTGCGTAATATTTCCGTTCAACAAAATTTACTATGATGCACTTAATAAGACGACACAATCAGTAGCTCAGTTTTGTCGGGGTGGGGTGGGGGGGGATGCAATTTATGTGCCATTTTTGGTCGTGGGAGGGAGATGTATCTGAGTATCGGTGTTATATAATGATAGGGTTCGTTAAGGTTCACCCGGGGTTATCACAGAGTCAATCTTGCATCACTAAGGGTCACTTGGGTTCACAAAGGTTCACCGGGGTTCACAACGGATCACCGGGGTTCACGAAGGTTCATCGGGGTTCACAACGGATCACAAAGGTTTGCCAGGGTTCACTTTGGGACAGCATACACGCGTGTGGTCTTTGTTACTGAAGTAGGGAGGGGACCAGGGAGGGAGGGCAGGTGTGCAATGTTCAACACCTGAGTAATTAGGATGTAGTAAGCAGCTGAGTGATGACGCGGGGCAGGTGCTGTGTGGTACTGGGGGCAGGTGCTGTGGTGGCACTGGGGGTGCTGTGTGGTACTGGGGGTGGTGCTGTGTACTGGTAATTGGGTGCTGGGGGGTGGTGTGTGGTACTGGTGGTGTGTGGCTGGGTGGTGCTGTGTGGTACTGGGGGTGGTGGTGTGTGGTGCTGGGGGGTGGTGCTGTGGCACTGTGGGGTGGTGTGTGGTGCTGGGGGTGGTGGTGTGTGGTGCTGGGTGGGTGGTGCTGTGGTGCTGTGGGGTGGTGCTGTGGTGCTGGGGTGGTGTTGTGTGGTACGGTGTGTGTGGCACCGGGGTGGTGGTACTGGGGGGGTGGTGTGTGGCACTGGGGGGTGGTGGTGTGTGGGGGGGTGGTGGTGGTGCTGGGGGTGGTGCTGTGGTGCTGGGGGCACCTGGGGGGTGGTGTGTGGTACTGGGGAGTGGTGTGTGTGGTGCTGTTGCTGGGGGTGGTGCTGGTGCTGGTGGCACTGGGGGGTGGTGGTGTGTGGTGCTGGGGGGTGGTGGCACTGGGGAGTGGTGCTGTGTGGTACTGGGGAGTGTGTGGCACTGGGGGTGGTGCTGTGGTGGGTGGTGGTGTGGTGGTGTGTGGTGCTGGGGGGTGGTACTGTGGGTGGTGCTGTGTGGCACTGGGGGTGGTGCTGTGTGGTACCTGGGGGTGGTGCTGTGGCACTGGGGGTGTGTGTGTGTGTGGTACTGGTGGTGTTGTGTGGCACTGGGGGGTGTGTGTGGTGTGTGTGGCACTGGGGGTGGTGTTGTGTGGTACTGGGGGTGGTGGTTGTGGCTGGGGGTGGTGTTGTGTGGTACTGGGGGGTGGTGGTGTGTGTGTGTGTGGTACTGGGGGTGGTGTTGTGTGTACGGGGGGTGGTGTTGTGTGGCACTGGGGGGTGTGTGTGTGGGTACTGGGTGGTGGTGGTGTGGTGTGTGTGGCACTGGGGGGGTGTGGTGTGTGGCACTGGGGGTGTGGTGTGTGGCACTGGTGGTGTGTGTGGCACTGGGGTGTGTGGTTGGTGTTGTGTGGTGGTGTGGTGCTGTGTGGTACTGGGGGGTGTGTGTTGTGTGGCACTGGGGGTGGTGGTGTGTGGTACTGGGGTGGTGGTGTGTGGTAATAGTTATAATATGGAAGTGTTCAGGTGTATGGGTGCTAGTTACTGTGGTAAAGAGTATGGTAAGGCTCATGGGGAGTAAGGTGGGGAGCAGAGGTCATGGGGGAGTTATGGTAGGAGGCGAGGTCATGGGGAGCGGTAGGGTGGGGGAGCGAGGTGGGGTGGGGGAGCGGGGTGGCATAGCATGGTGAGGTCAGGTGGGGAGTGGTAGGAGGTGGGGCCAGGGGGGAGGTGCAGGAGGTGAGGTCATGGGGATATGGTAGGAGGTTCATGGGGGTAGGTGAGGTGAGGTCATGGGGGAGTGGCAGGTGAGGTGAGGTCCAGGTGAGTGGAGGTCATGGGGAGTGGTGAGGTGAGGTCATGGGGAGCGTAGAGAGTCTTGGTGGTGCATCAATCGATCATCAGGATCCTCCGCCCTGTTGCTAGCTCACGTGTTGTACGCCAATCACGTGCTGTACGGCTGTCACGTGCTAGGTGATAGTCAGGTGTTGTACCGAGTTATGTTTTGCGGCTTTCAGGTGTCACTTGGGTGTCACATGTTTAAAAACCACGTAAATTACATTAAAAACTATTTACTCGGAGTGTGAAAGTGTGTGTGTGTGTGTGTGTGTGTGACCGTCACTGCACTCGCCCGCTTCCACTTCCTCATCTGTAAAGTTAGGGTAGGTTAGGTTAGAGTCTCTGAAATTCCGACGCCATATCTCGTATCTTAATTATAACCAGTTGTCATATTTACAGTTAGGAGGAGGGGGGATTTAACCTAAGAACCTTTGTGTTTAAGAGCCTTTAAAATGAAGAGTCCTGATTAACAGTTTGTTGACGTTCTGGACAAGCCGGATGCGCGCATGATATGTTTACGTTATAGAAGTGACGTCACAGGAAATTCTTATTTAGTTAATGAAGCGCTTTTGTGCTGGGTGTCTGTGACGTAATGTTTACAGTCTCGGGTAAGTATATACACAGTCACGGCTAAAGAGTGAATCACTATAGTAGAGTTATTAATTGTAGGCTCTCTCAAAGGTCTGAATCCTACTAAGGTTATAGCCAGCCAATGATTAATTAATCACCTCAACTTATTGGAATATGGTGCAAGGGAATTACGGTAGTATGGTGGTTCTTCGAGTTATGGTTGAATGGTAGTGCATAAGACTGTGGGAGTATGGTTGTGTGGTAGTGTATGGTTGTATTAGGCTGGGAGAGTATGGTTGTGTGGTACTGTATGGTTGTATTAGGCTGTGTGGTAGTGTATGGTTGTATTAGGTTGGGAGAGTATGGTTGTGTGGTACTGTATGGTTGTATTAGGCTGTGTGGTAGTGTATGGTTGTATTAGGCTGGGAGAGTATGGTTATGTGGTAGTGTATGGTTGTATGAGGCTGGTAAGTATGGTTATGTGGTAGTGTATGGTTGTATGAAGCTGGTAAATATGGTTGTATGAGGCTGGTAAATATGGTTATGTGGTAGTGTATGGTTGTATGAGGCCGGTAAGTATGGTAGACGGGTACTGTATGGTAAAGTAATGTACTGGATGATAACGTGAGAAGTCAATAAGTGGGAATTGACCTTATTGAGAAAGTGATATAGGGTGGGGAAGGGGGGATGGTGTAGGGAAAGGTCAGGGGGGCGGGGTGTAGGGGAGGAGGAGGGGGGAGTTTGGGTGTGGTGAGATGGGGGGATGAGGGAGCAGGGTGTGGTGAAAGATGGGGGGGGAGGAGGGAGTTAAGGTGTGGTGAGATGGGTGAGGGAGTTAGGGGTGTGTGGAGATGGGGGGATGAGGAGTTAGGGGTGTGGTGAGATGGGGGGGGTGAGGGAGTTAGGGGTGTGGGTGAGATGGGGGATGAGGGAGTTAGGTGTGGTGGAGATGGGGGTGAGGGAGTTAGGGTGTGGTGGAGATGGGGGGATGAGGGAGTTAGGGTGGGTGGAGATGGGGGATGAGGGAGCTAGGGGTGTGGGTGAGATGGGGGGGATGAGGGAGTTAGGGGTGTGGTGGAGATGGGGGGTGAGGGATAGGGTGTGGTGAGATGGGGGTGAGGGAGTTAGGGTGTGGTGAGATGGGGGGTGAGGGAGTTAGGGTGTGGTGAGATGTGTGTGGGTGGCAGGATGTGTTGAGATGTGACGGAAGATGGGATCAGGGTGTGGTAGGGAGGGGTTGGGTCAGGACGTGTCAAGAAAGGCCTCACTTCCTCCTCTTGCACCTCCCAGTGACCTTTGACCCCTAAAATGTGTCACTGTGTGTGTGTGTGTTTATTTATTTATGTAAATAATTGTGTTTATGTGTGCATGTGTTGCAAGTTTGTTTACATGTTTCTATGCGTGTTTGTTTTCACTTACAACGTACGTGTGTGTATGTGTGTGTGTGTGTGTGTGTGAGTGAGTGAGAAGGTCACAAGATACATGGGAGAAGGTTAACTGCTCTCATCCCTTACCAGTGAAACAGTACAGTGATCTAACAGTGAAACAGTACAGTGATCTAATAATGAAACGGTTCAGTGATCTACTAGTGAAACAGTACAGTGATCTAACAGTGAAACAGTTTCGTGATCTAATAATGAAACAGTACAGTGATGTACTAGTGAACAGTACAGTGATCTAATAATGAAACAGTACAGTGATCTAATAATGAAACAGTACAGTGATCTAATAATGAAACAGTACAGTGATCTAACAGTGAAACAGTACAGTGATCTAACAGTGAAACATTACAGTGATTTAACAGTGAAACAGTACAGTGATCTACTAGTGAAACAATACAGTGATCTGATAATGAAACAGTACAGTGATGTACTAGTGAAACAGTACAGTGATCTACTAGTGAAACAGTACAGTGATCTGATAATGAAACAGTACAGTGATCTACTAGTGAAACAGTACAGTGATCTAACAGTGAAACATTACAGTGATTTAACAGTGAAACAGGTGATCTACTAGTGAAACAGTACAGTGATCTACTAGCGAAACAGTTCAGTGATCTAATAATGAAACAGTACAGTGATGTACTAGTGAAACAGTACAGTGATCTAATTATGAAACAGTACAGTGATCTACTAGTGAAACAGTACAGTGATCTAACAGTGGTAACAGTTCAGTGATCTAATAATGAAACAGTACAGTGATCTACTAGTGAAACTGTACAGTGATCTGATAATGAAACAGTACAGTGATCTACTAGTGAAACAGTACAGTGATCTAACAGTGAAACATTACAGTGATTTAACAGTGAAACAGTACAGTGATCTACTAGTGAAACAGTACAGTGATCTACTAGTGAAACAGTTCAGTGATCTAATAATGAAACAGTACAGTGATCTAACAGTGAAACAGTTCAGTGATCTACTAGTGAAACAGTTCATTGATCTAATAGTGAAACAGTACAGTGATCTAACAGTGAAAGTTCAGTGATCTAACAGTGAAACAGTACAGTGATCTAACAGTGAAACAGTTCAGTGATCTACTAGTGAAACAGTAAAGTGATCTAACAGTGAAACAGTTCAGTGATCTAATAATGAAACAGTTCTGTGATCTAATAATGAAACAGTACAGTGATCTAGTGAAACAGTACAGTGATCTAACAGTGAAACAGTATAGTGATCTACTAATGAAACAGTACAGTGATCAAACGGTGAAACAGCGTGATTTACTAGTGAAACGGTACAGTGTTCTACTAGTGAAACAGTACAGTGATCTAGTGAAACAGTACAGTGATCTACTAGTGAAACAGTACAGTGATCTACTAGTGAAACAGTACAGTGATCTACTAGTGAAACAGTTCAGTGATCTAATAATGAAACAGTACAGTGATCTAGTGAAACAGTACAGTGATCTAACAGTGAAACAGTATAGTGATCTACTAATGAAACAGTACAGTGATCTAACAGTGAAACAGTACAGTGATCTAACAGTGAAACAGTTCAGTGATCTACTAGTGAAACAGTTCAGTGATCTACTAATGAAACAGTACAGTGATCTAACAGTGAAACAGTACAGTGATCTAACAGTGAAACAGCACAGTGATCTAACAGTGAAACAGTACAGTGATCTAACAGTGAAACAGTTCAGTGATCTAACAGTGAAACAGTTCAGTGATCTAGTGAAACAGTACAGTGATCTAACAGTGAAACAGTACAGTGATCTAACAGTGAAACAGTTCAGTGATCTAACAGTGAAACAGTTCAGTGATCTACTAATGAAACAGTACAGTGATCTAACTGAAACAGCACAGTGATCTAGTGAAACAGTACAGTGATCTAACAGTGAAACAGTTCAGTGATCTAATAATGAAACAGTTCAGTGATCTAATAATGAAACAGTACAGTGATCTAGTGAAACAGTACAGTGATCTAACAGTGAAACAGTATAGTGATCTACGAATGAAACAGTACAGTGATCTAACGGTGAAACAGCGTGATATACTAGTGAAACGGTACAGTGGTCTACTAGTGAAACAGTACAGTGTTCTACTAGTGAAACAGTACAGTGATCTAGTGAAACAGTACAGTGATCTACTAGTGAAACAGTACAGTGATCTACTAGTGAAACAGTTCAGTGATCTAATAATGAAACAGTACAGTGATCTAGTGAAACAGTTCAGTGATCTAACAGTGAAACAGTATAGTGATCTACTAATGAAACAGTACAGTGATCTAACGGTGAAACAGCGTGATTTACTAGTGAAACGGTACAGTGGTCTACTAGTGAAACAGTACAGTGATCTACTAGTGAAACAGTTCAGTGATCTAATAATGAAACAGTACAGTGATCTAGTGAAACAGGTCAGTGATCTAACAGTGAAACAGTATAGTGATCTACTAATGAAACAGTACAGTGATCTAACGGTGAAACAGTACAGTGGTCTACTAGTGAAACAGTACAGTGATCTACCAGTGAAACAGTACAGTGATCTACTAGTGAAACGGTACAGTGATCTACTAGTGAAACAGTACAGTGATCTACTAGTGAAACAGTATAGCGATCTAATAGTGAAACAGTACAGTGATCTACTAGTGAAACAGTACAGTGATCTACTATTGAAACAGTACAGTGATCTACTAGTGAAACGGTACAGTGATCTACTAGTGAAACGGTACAGTGATCTACTAGTGAAACAGTACAGTGATCTAATAGTGAAACAGTACAGTGATCTACTAGTGAAACAGTACAGTGATCTACTAGTGAAACAGTACAGTGATCTACTAGTGAAACGGTACAGTGATCTACTAGTGAAACATTACAGTGATCTACTAGTGAAACAGTATAGCGATCTAATAGTGAAACAGTACAGTGATCTACTAGTGAAACAGTACAGTGATCTACTAGTGAAACAGTATAGTGATCTACTATTGAAACAGTATAGTGTTCTACTATTGAAACAGTACAGTGATCTACTATTGAAACAGTACAGTGATCTACTAGTGAAACAGTATAGTGATCTACTATTGAAACAGTATAGTGATCTAGTAGTGAAACAGTACAGTGATCTACTAGTGAAACAGTATAGTGATCTAGTAGTGAAACAGTACAGTGATCTACTATTGAAACAGTACAGTGATCTACTAGTGAAACAGTACAGTGATCTACTAGTGAAACAGTACAGTGATCTACTAGTGAAACAGTACAGTGATTTACTAGTGAAACAGTATAGTGATCTACTATTGAAACAGTACAGTGATTTACTAGTGAAACAGTACAGTGATCTAGTAGTGAAACAGTACAGTGATGTAACAGTGAAACAGCTTGATTTACTAGTGAAACAGTACAGTGATCTACTAGTGAAACAGTACAGTGATCTACTAGTGAAATTTATTTCCATTTTATAAGCATTATTATGAATTTATTGTTGCAGGCACAGTATAGCACTATAATTTTGGACGATAGTCTCTTCTTTACCATTTGAAATTTTGAATTATATCAAATTTTGTTTCGTTGAAAACTGCACAGAGGCTCTCAGCTACAAAACAATTAGCTACAACCTGTTTTTGGTGAGATTAAGGCAAATTTAATTTAATAACTTAATCATGTAAGGTTTATCCATTTTCCTTAATAAGGTATTCATTTCTTTAATGTACATAAATATATAACTTTACTTTAAAAGGAATTGTAGGATCATCATTTAGATCCACATCAGATTATGAGCTTAAACAAAATTCACATGCTGAGATCGAACTTTTAGATATACATGTAAATGGTGTTTTCTAGTTAATATCTTGAATTCTTAATAAATTTATTTTTCTTTTGATTGAAACTTTGAAAGTCAAGCCTATCATCTTTTTGTAGTTCTTAAATATCGTCCAGATCATTAATAAAGCTGTAGCAGTATAGCCACGGTGTTTTACTTTTTACCTATGCAGGTTACAACATACAAATTACAATTAGGATGGTAGAAATAGTTGTTACAAATAGGCCAAGGAGTCGGAGTCGGAGTCGGAAGCATAAAAATTTGAGGAGTCGGAGTCGGAGTCGAAGGTTTTGTCTTCGACTCCACAGCCCTGTGAAAACAGTATAGTGATCTAGTAGTGAACAGTACAGTGATGTAACAAAGAAAACAGTGGCTGGGAAAAGATCTACAGGGAAACAGTACAGTGATTCACGAAAGTGAAACAGTACAGTGATGTAACAGTGAAACAGCTTGATTTACTAGTGAAACAGTACAGTGATCTACTAGTGAAACAGTACAGTGATCTACTAGTGAAACAGTACAGTGATCTACCAGTGAAATTGTACAGTGATCTACTAGTGAAACAGTACGGTGATCTAGTGAAAAAGTATAGTGATCTAGTAGTGAAACAGTACAGTGATGTAACAGTGAAACAGTTCAGTGATCTAACAGTGAAACAGTACAGTGATCTACTAGTGAAACAGTACAGTGATCTAGTGAAACAGTACAGTGATCTAACAGTGAAACAGTACAGTGATCTAGTGAAACAGTACAGTGATCTAGTGAAACAGTACAGTGATCTACTATTGAAACAGTACAGTGATCTACTAGTGAAACAGCGTGATTTACTAGTGAAACAGTACAGTGATCTACTAGTGAAACAGTATAGCGATCTAATAGTGAAACAGTACAGTGATCTACTAGTGAAAGAGTACAGTGATCTACTAGCGAAACAGTATAGTGATATAGTAGTGAAACAGTACAGTGATCTACTAGTGAAACAGCGTGATTTACTAGTGAAACAGTACAGTGATCGACTAGTGAAACAGTACAGTGATTTACTAGTGAAACAGTATAATGATCTACTATTGAAACAGTATAGTGATCTAGTAGTGAAACAGTACAGTGATGTAACAGTGAAACAGTACAGTGATCTACTAGTGAAACAGTACAGTGATCTACCAGTGAAATAGTACAGTGATCTACTAGTGAAACAGTACAGTGATCTACTAGTGAAACAGTATAGTGATCTAGTAGTGAAACAGTACAGTGATGTAACAGTGAAACAGTACAGTGATGTAACAGTGAAACAGTACAGTGATGTAACAGTGAAACAGTACAGTGATCTAGTGAAACAGCACAGAGATCTAGTGAAACAGTACAGTGATCTACCAGTGAAACAGTACAGTGATCTACTAGTGAAACAGTACAGTGATGTAGTGAAACAGTACAGTGATGTAACAGTGAAACAGTACAGTGATGTAACAGTGAAACAGTACAGTGATGTAACAGTGAAACAGTACAGTGATCTAGTGAAACAGCACAGAGATCTAGTGAAACAGTACAGTGATCTACCAGTGAAACAGTACAGTGATCTACTAGTGAAACAGTACAGTGATCTACTAGTGAAACAGTACAGTGATCTACTAGTAAAACATAACATTGTGGATGAAACAGGACAGAAAAAGTGAAATATAATGATGCTTAACACACACACACACACACACACACACACACACACACACACACACACACACACACACACACACACACACACACTGATACATGAAAAGAAACTTGATATAGAAGAAAAATCCATAATTAAAAAGAAGAAACAAATACTTCACGTGCGAGTGTGACAACGAAATGAAACTTGGGAGATATTTACGCCATTGTTTATGTTCGTGAAGAAACTTGGTAGCTGTTTCATATGGCGGAGTAGCATTTGTAGTGGAGACGGGGGGCTAATTTTTAACGAAAGTTTAATTGAAGCTGATTTAACCTACCCCATCTAGAACGTAATTTAGCCTAATCAACTGCAAATAAATTTAACATAACTCAAGTGGAATGTTGACTTTACCGATCCCAATTATAACCTAGAGACAAACTTTACCTAAGTCGACTTTAACTTAACCTTTGCTTAAACCTAAGTAGAACCTAACTTAATCTAGCCCAAGTAGAACCTAACTTAACCTAACTCAAGTAGAACCTAACTTAACCTGACCGAAGTAGAACCTAACCTAACTTAATTTAACTTAACCTAACGTAACTTAACTTAACCTAACCCAAGAAGAACCTAACAGCCTAGCCCAAGTAGAACCTAACTTAGCCTAACTCAAGTAGAACTTCACTTAACCTAACCCAAGTAGAACCTAACTTAACCAGAACCTCACTTAAACTGATCGTAGTAGAACCAAACCAAACGTAACCTAACCTAACCTATCCTAACCAGCCCTTCTTGGAATGACACCACGCAATGATTTTCCATCGTCACACCAAGTGAACGTCTGCCACACCAAGCGAAAGAATCGGGTGAAAGCTCTCTCACGTGTGGATGAAAACGGGTGAAAGTAGCCCGTCCTAGAGTGAAAGACATCGACAGGTGGGTGATGGTTTAACGAGTGAGAGTGAAAGACATCGACAGGTGGGTGATGGTTTAACGAGTGAGAGTGAAAGACATCGACAGGTGGGTGATGGTTTAACGAGTGAGAGTGAAAGACATCGACAGGTGGGTGATGGTTTAACGAAAGGAGAGAAAGTGAAAGACATCGACAGGTGGGTGATGGTTTAACGAGTGAGAGTGAAAGGACATCGACAGGGTGGGTGATGGTTTAACGAGTGAGAGGAAAAAGACATCGATACAGGTGGGCAGGATGGTTTACCCAAAACGGAGTGAGAGTGAAAGACATCGACAGGTGGGTGATGGTTTAACGAGTGAGAGTGAAAGACATCGACAGGTGGGTGATGGTTTAACGAGTGAGAGTGAAAGACATCGACAGGTGGGTGATGGTTTAACGAGTGAGAGTGAAAGACATCGACAGGTGGGTGATGGTTTAACGAGTGAGAGTGAAAGACAGTTTAAAGGTGGTGTTCGAGTTTTTTTTTCCACACTGTAAAAATAAATTAAGGAAAATGTAGTAAAAATAACGTATTGGATATTAAGCAATTAGGGTTAGGTTAGGTTAGGATATGTGTGGTTAGGGCTAGGGTTTGGATAGGTGAGGTTAAGGTTTGGATAGGTGTGGTTAGGGCTAGGGTTTGGATAGGTGAGGTTAAGGTTGACACAGGTTAGGACAGGTGAGGTTTGGGTTAGGATAGGTGAGGTTAGGGTTAGGAAAGGTGAGGTTAGGGTTAGGACAGGTGAGGGTAGGGTTAGGATAGGTGAGGCTAAGGTTAGGATATATACTAGGTTAAATAGGTTATGTGAAGTTAAGTAGGTTAGTTTATATTAGGTCAGGCTAATTAATTTCAGTTTAGGTCAGGTTATGTTAGTTTCGATTAGTGTAGGTCAGGTCAGGGCAGGTCAATTAGGTTATTTTGGATTGTTGTAGGTTCATTAGGTTAAGGGTGATGAGGGTTAAGTGTTAGAGGTAAGGTGGTGGGGTTAAAGATAAGGTGGGTAGAGGTTAAAGGTTAGGTGGGTGGGGTTAAAGGTAAGGTGGGTAGAGGTTAAAGGTTAGGTGGGTACAAAGATGCAAGGTAGAGGTTAGCTAGTTGCAAGATGGTGGGGTTAAAGTATGGGCAGAGGTTGAAGGTTAGGTGGTGGGCTAAAGATAAGGTGGCAGAGTGCTAGCTGTAAGGTGGGCAGAGGTTAAAATATGCAAGGTGGGTGGGGGTTAAATGCAAGGTGGCAGAGGTTGCCAAGGAGTAAAGGCAAGGTGATAGAGATAAAGATAAGGTGTGGTAGAGGTTGAAGGTTAGGTGGGTGGGGTTAAAGGTAAGGTGGGTGGGGTTAAACATACAGTGGCAGAGAAGGTTAGGTGGGTGGGGCTAGCGTAAGGGCTGTTAAGGTCATGCGCCATATCTCAACGAGAGAGAGAGAGAGAGAGAGAGAGCAAAATATTAAAGGAGATGGTCGACTACAACGATAAGATGACACATGGTGATACTGTGTGTGTGTGTGTGTGTGTGTGTGTTACGTGGAAGTATTGGTGATAATAGTGAATGTGATAGTGTTGTAGGATTGTGACTCATATGTTACTGAGGGTGATGGTGAAAAATGAAGAGAATAGTGAAGAGGTGATAGTGAGGGAGGATGGTGAGTGATGGGTGATAGTGAGGGAAGATGGTGAGTGATGGGTGATAGTGAGGGAGGATGGTGAGTGATGGGTGATAGTGAGGGAGGATGGTGAGTGAGGGTGATAGTGAGGGAGGATGGTGAGTGATGGGTGATAGTGAGGGAGGATGGTGATTGAGGGTGATAGTGAGGGAGGATGGTGATTGAGGGTGATAGTGAGGGAGGATGGTGATTGAGGGTGATAGTGCAACAGGATGGTGATAAGTTTAGTAGCGGTATAACAGTGTTGATCATCGTTACATAACTAGGTAACTACCCATTAGACTGGCTAATGACGTACGTAATAGACAATCAGATTCTTTTATAAGCAGTGTGATGAGTTACCTTTATTGAGTGTCGCTGCTGGTGACTTGTCATTGGTGAACGACTGTCACTGGTGAACGTTTGTAACTGGTGAACATATGTTACTGGTGAACGACTGTTACTGGTGAACATATGTTACTGGTGAACGACTGTTACTGGTGAACATATGTTACTGGTGAACGACTGTTACTGGTGAACATATGTTACTGGTGAACGACTGTTACTGGTGAACGACTGTCACTGGTGAACGTTTGTTACTGGTGAACATATGTTACTGGTGAACGACTGTTACTGGTGAATATATGTTACTGGTGAACGACTGTTACTGGTGAACATATGTTACTGGTGAACGACTGTTACTGGTGAACGACTGTTACTGGTGAACTTTTGTTAATGGTGAATGATTTACTAGTGAACGTTTGTTAATGGTGAATGATTTACTCGTTAACGTTTGCTACTGGTGAACGTTTGTTACTGGTGATCGACTTACTCCTGAACGTTTGTTACGAGTGACCGTTTGTTACTGGTGATCGACTTACGAGTGAACGTTTGTTACTTCTGAACGACTGTTGCTGGTGAACGTTTGTTACTAGTGATCGACTGTTCGTGGTGAACGTTTATTATTAGTGAACGTTTCTTACTGGTGAATGTTTGATACTGGTGATCGACTGTTACTGGTGAATGTTTTTTACTGGTTGAAAGTTTGTTACTGGTGAAAGTTTTTTTTACTAGTGAACGTTTGTTGCTGGTGAACGTTTTTACTGGTGAACGTTTTTTACTAGTGAACGACTGTATCTGGTGAACGTTTGTTACTAGTGAACGTTTGTTACTGGCGAACCTTTGTTACTTGTGAATGGTTATTTGGTGAACGTTTGTTACTGGCGAACGCTTGTTACTGGTGAACGTTTTTTACTGGTGAACATTTGTTACTGGTGAACGTTTTTTACTGGTGAACATTTGTTACTGGTGAACGTTTGTTACTGGTGACTGTTACTGGTGAACGACTTACTCGTGAACGTTTGTTACTGGTGAACGTTTGTTACTGGTGAACGTTTGTTACTGGGGAACGTTTTTTACTGATGAAAGTTTGTTACTGGTCAACGTTTGTTACTCGTGAACGACTGTTACAGGTGAACGTCTGTTACTCGTGAACGACTGTTACAGGTGAACGTCTGTTACTGTTGAACCTTTGCTACTGGTAAACGTTTGTAACTGATCAACGATCGTTACTCGTGAACGTTTGTTACTCGTGAACGTTTATTACTGGCGAACGTTTGTTACTGGTGAACGTTTGTTACTGGCGAACGTTTGTTACTGATCAACGTTTGTTACTGGTGAACGTTTGTTACTGGTGATCGTTTGTTACTGGCTAACGTTTGTTACTGGCGAACGTTTGTGACTGGTGAATGTTTGTTACTGGTGAATACTTGTCTGGTGAACGTTTGTTACTGGCTAACGTTTGTTACTGGCGAATGCTTGTTTGGTGAACGTTTGTTACTGGTGAATACTTGTCTGGTGAACGTTTGTTACTGGCGAACGTTTGTTACTAACGAACGTTTGTTACTAGTGAACGTTTGTTACTGGTGAATGCTTGTTTGGTGAACGTTTCTTACTGGCGAACGTTTGTTACTGGCGAACATTTGTTACTGGCAAACGATTGTTACTAGTGAACGTTTGTTACAAGCGAATGCGTGTTTGGTGAACGTTTGTTCCTGACCAATGCTTGATACTAGTGAATGCTTGTTACTAGTGAATGTTTGTTACTGGCGAACGTTTATTACTGACGAATGCTTGTCTGGTGAACGTTTGTTACTGGCGAACGACTTACTTATGAACTTTTGTTACAAGTGAATTTTTCTGACTAATGAGTATTTATTAACGCTAGATATTAGTATATGTCAACACACACACAGAACATAAGAACATAAGAATGGAAACTACAGCCCGGGCCTATTGGCCCACATACTGGGCAGTCCGTTTACACCCAACTATTGCTCATATGAGCATCAACCTATATTTGAGAAGCAATTCGGCGTATTCGAGTTAATGATGATGTTGGTAACTTGTTCCATTCATCCCTACTCTGTTTCCAAACCAGTGTTTACCTATTTCACGCCTAAATCTAAATTTGTCGAATTTAAGACCATTGTTAAGAGTTCGCTCCTGGTTGGATAGTTTGAGTACCTTTGTAATGTCCACCTTTGTTCAGTCTTGACTTCCACTTATACACCTCTATCATATTCCCCCTCACTCTACGTCTCTCGAGGGAGTGCAAATTTAGATGCTTTAACCTGTCTCTGTACTCAAGGCTCCTAATGCCCGGGATTAGCCTTGTCATTCTCCTCTGAATTCTTTCAAAGGATTCTATATCCATTCTGCCAATACGTGTGCAGAACTGAACTGCGTAATCCAGGTGTGGTCTCACAAGAGCAAGATACAGTTTTAGGATGACCTCGCTAGTCTTGTAACTAACACTCCTTTGTATGAACCCAAGTACTTTATTAGCCTTGTTACGAGCAAAAACACATTGTTAACTTGGCTTAAGGTTCCTACTTATCATTACTCCTAAATCTCTCTCGCAGTCGGATTTCTCTATGGCATCGTTGTTCATCTGGTATCTGGTTTCCCTGTTTACATCTCCTATACTGAGTACTTTACATTTGTCCACGTTGAATTTCATCTGCCATTTTTCAGACCATTCGAAAAATTTGTTTAGATCTTCCTGTAGTTTTGTGGAGTCCTCGTCAGATTTAATAACACGTCCTATTTTAGTGTCATCAGCAAATTTGCTTATGTTGCTGTCTATGTAGATATCAATATCGTTTATGTATATAATAAATAATAATGGTCCAAGTACTGAGCCTTGGGGAACTCCACTTGTGACGTTGCTCCAATGGGACTTAGTGCCATTAATGCTCACTCGCTGTTTCCTGTCCTGTAACCACACCCTAATCCATTTAAGGATATTACCTTTGATGCCATGTGCTTCTACCTTTCTAATTAGTCTTTCGTGGGGAACTCTGTCGAAGGCTTTGCTAAAGTCGAGATATACCACATCATAATTGTGCCCCTCGTCCACCGATTCGAAAACTGATGAAAAGAATGTTAATAGATTAGTTAGGCAAGAGCGTCCGCTTGTGAAGCCATGCTGGGAATCATTGATCAATCTGTGCTTCTCCAGGTGATTTCGAATAGAGTTTGAGATGATTGCTTCCAGTAATTTGCCTACTATTGATGTTAAACTGATTGGGCGGTAGTTAGAGGATAGTGATCTATCCCCCTTCTTGAAAATCGGTATTACATTCGCTATCCTCCAGGATTCTGGTACTACACCTGTTTTTAAGGACATGTTAAACAACTTTGCTAAGGGCATACTAAGCTCTTCCTTACATTCCTTTAATACTCTGGCAAATATCTCATCGGGACCAGGTGACTTATTAGGCTTTAGTTTGTCTATTTGCTTACTAACATCGTTACTAGTCACTACTATCTCATTTAATTTGTTTTCTTCACTATCTCTGAATAGGGTCGGTGCCTCGGGTATCATGTTTAGATTTTCGGTGGTGAAAACTGTTGAAAAATATTTATTCAAATTATTGCTCATTTCTCCGTCGTTATCAGTGAGCTCGCCGGAGTCTGACCGTATTGGTCCAATCTTTTCTCGTGTTTTAGTTTGATACATTTGGTAGAATCCTTTGAGTTGTCTTCGCCTCCTTGCTATCCATACCTCATTAATCTTGCTTTCCTTATCTCGGTTTTTTTAACTCTGCTACGCCAATACCTATAATAGTCCGGAGGTGAATTCGCCACGTTATCCTTCTACCTAGCCTTCCTTTGGCCAATGATGTTCTTTAAATAATTATTTTATCCATTTAGGGTCATTGTTGTCTGATCTGAGTTTTTTGTATGGTATGTTCTGCCTTTGTGCATTAAGTAACTCACTATTTAAATTATCGTGGAACTCGGCAATCTCAGATCTCGTTATCAGGTCGGTGTCATCTGTCAGGTTCACGGCCAAGCACGACACCCCCTCTCTCAACTGCCTCTTTAAACTGTCAAAGTTTGCCCTTCTGAAATCTGGTACTTTAGTGGAATTTTCCTTACGTCTGCCCTGAAAATCTAACTGGAATCGAATTTCTTTGTGATCGCTGTTTGCAAGTTCGTTCCCTACCTGGACATTGCTAATGAGGTTTTCTCTGTTCGTCAGAACTAAATCCAGTATATTATTACCCCGTGTGGGTTCGGTTATATGTTGACTTAGGAAACAGTCCTGGATCGTCTCGAGAAAATCCTCTGATTCTGAGTTACCCATAAGGACAGTCCAATCTATTTGGCCAAGGTTAAAGTCGCCTACTATGCAGACTTTGTTGTGTATGGAAGCCCTGCGCATTTCATCCCAGATAAGTCGCTCATTGACGCTATCAAGATTGGGAGGTCTATATATTACCCCTGTGATTAATTTTTCCCGACCGTCGCTTAATTCTATCCAAATGGTTTCTGGTATTCCTCCTGCTTTTTATTTCCTTATTTATTTCACACTTCACACACACATATATATTACCCTGTGATTAATTTTTCCCGACCGTCGCTTAATTCTATCCAAATTGTTTCTGTATTCCTCTCAGTTTTATTTCCTTATTTATTTCACACTTCAGATTATCCTACACACACACACACACACACATATAAATTATTGAATATGAGGTTTTCTGTTTAGTGTGTGTGTGTGTGTGTGTGTGTGTGTGTGTGTGTGTGTGTGTGTGTGTGTGTGTGTGTGTGTGTGTGTGTGTGTGTGTGTGTGTGTGTGTGTGTGTGTGTGTGTGTGTATGTGTGTTTTATTGTGTGTGTGTGTCTGTGTGTGTGTGTGTGTGTGTGTGTGTGTGTGTGTGTGTGTATGTGTGTGTGTGTGTGTGTGTGTGTGTGTGTGTGTGTGTGTGTGTGTGTGTGTGTGTGTGGCAAAACATTAATTTGTTCTCTGTCACATTATATTAGGATGTCTGTATTTTTCATATCACTGATGCTGTGTTTTTCTCTGCCCTTACAGGTATGTGATTTGAGTGTGTATGGAGGACAGGTGTGGAGGTGGTGTAGGTGAGTTATGGCAGGTGTGGAGGTGGTGACGATGAGTTATAGCAGGTGTGGAGGTGGCGACGATGAGTTATGGCAGGTGTGGAGGTGGTGACGGTGAGTTATGGCAGGTATGGAGGTGGTGACGGTGAGTTTGGCAGGTGTGGAGGTGGTGACGGTGAGTTTTGGCAGGTGTGGAGGTGACGATGAGTTATAGGGTGTGGAGGTGGCGACGATGAGTTATGGCAGGTGTGGAGGTGGCGACGATGAGTTATAGCAGGTGTAGAGGTGGTGACGGTGAGTTGGCAGGTATGGAGGGTGGTGACGGTGAGTTTTGGCAGGTGGAGGTGGTGACGGTGAGTTATGGCAGGTGTGGAGGCGACGATGAGTTATAGCAGGTGTAGAGGTGGTGATGGTGGTGAGTTATGGCAGGTATGGAGGTGGTGACGGTGAGTTATGGCAGGTATGGAGGTGGTGACGGTGAGTTATGGCAGGTGTGGAGGTGGCGACGATGAGTTATAGCAGGTGTAGGGGTGGTGACGGTGAGTTATGGCAGGTATGGAGGTGGTGACGGTGAGTTATAGCAGGTGTGGAGATGGTAACGGGGAAGAGCAGGTGTGCGTTAGGAAAGACATCTGTCGTAAGGGGACCTCCTGCCTGACAACCCATTGTGTGAAAAGGTTTCCATCTGGCCACGTTTTGTGTGTGGGAGTTGCGATAGAATTATAAGAATGAGTTTTTTGTTGGAGTGGCATTAATAGTAGTAGTGATAGTACTCATAGTAATGGTAGTAGTAGTAGTAGCCCTAGTACCGGGAGTATGCCCTTCGAGGTCATGATGGTTCGGGTCAATTTTGGATTTGGGGTCAAATTATATATTGGTATCAAAGCACCTAGATGTTCCGTGGAAGAGTGAGGGGGGGGCACTCTGAAACGTGCTTAAAGGCGAGCGCTTGTTAGGTCAGGGACACACGTAACCTTTGGTCATTTAAACTCAGGGGAAGAGGCGAGGTTATGTTGGTTAGGTCAAGGTAAGAAGATGAGTCACACAAGGTCAAGGACACACAAAGGGTAGGATGGTGGTGACCGCGGGGCATGACACGGGGAGGCTAGGTTAGGTGTGGTGAGAGGCAGGGACACATGTGGGTATGGCAGGTTGGGGCAGGGATTAGGTGGGCCAGGGTGGCTAGAATACTCCAGGGCAGGGTGGGTTAGGATACTCCAGGGGGCAGGGTGGTTGGATACTCCAGGGCAGGTGGGTTAGGATACTCCAGGGCAGGGTGGGTTAGGATATACTCCAGGGTAGGCAGGGTGGCTAGGATACTCCAGGGCAGGGTGGGTTAGGATACTCCAGGGCAGGGGGGGTGGCTAGAATACTCCAGGGCAGGGTGGGTTAGAGATACTCCAGGGCAGGGCAGGGGTGGCTAGGATACTCAGGGGCAGGGTGGGTTAGGATACTCCAGGGCAGGGAGTGGGGTGGCTAGGATACTCGGGGCAGGGTGGGTTAGGATACTCAGGGCAGGGCAGGTGGGTTAGGATCTCCAGGGCAGGGTGGGTTAGGATACTCCAGGGCTGGGGTGGGTTAGGATACCTCCAGGGCAGGGCAGGGGTGGGTTAGGATATCTCAGGGCAGGGGCAGGGTGGGTTGGGATACTCCAGGGCAGGGCAGGGTGGGTTAGGATACTCAGGGCAGGGGTGGGTTAGGATGCTCAGGGCAGGGTGGGTTAGGATACTCCAGGGCAGGGGTGGGTTAGGATACTCCAGGGCTGGGCAGGGTGGGTTAGGATACTCTAAGGCAGGGTGGGTTAGGATACTCAGGGCAGGGTGGGTTAGGATACTCCAGGGCTGGGCAGGGTGAGTTAGGTTCTCAGGGCTGGGCAGGGTGGGTTAGGATACTCTAAGGCAGGTGGGTTAGGATACTCCCGGGACGGGGTGGGTTAGGATACTCCAGGGCAGGGTGGGTTAGGATACTCAGGGCAGGGGTGGGTTAGGATACTCCAGGGCAGGGTGGGTTAGGATTCTCCAGGGCAGGGTGGGTGGACGGGTATGATTAGGTCATGATGGGCTCATTAAACTTAACCCAGCCTTATAGTGACGTGTGTGTGTGTGTGTGTGTGTGTGTGTGTGTGTGTGTGTGTGTGTGTGTGTGTGTGTGTCCCAGCAAGAGTAAGGACTCCCCAGCAAGAGTAAGGACTCCCCAGCAAGAGTAAGACTCCCCAGCAAGAGTGGACTCCCCAGCAAGAGTAAGGACTCCCCAGCAAGGTAGGACTCCTCCAGCAAGAGTAAGGACTCCCCCAGCAAGAGTGAGACTCCCCCAGCAAGAGTAAGGACTCCCAGCAAGAGGGACTCCCAAGAAGAGGGACTCTCCAGAAGAGTAAGGACCTCCACAAGAGTAAGGACTCCGAAGTGAAGAGCAAGGACTCTGAAGAAGAGTAAGGACTCCCCAGAAGAGTAAGGACTTCAGCAAGAGTAAGGACCCCCCAGAGGGACTTCCAGCAAGAGTAAGGACCTCAGCAAGAAAGCAAGGACCCCCAGCAAGAGTAAGGACTTCAGCAAGAGAAGGACTCCCAGCAAAGAGCAAGGACTCAGCAAGAGAAGGACTCCCCCAGCAAGAGATGGTGGTGAGGGTTCAGCCCGACTGCTGGAAAAATTACAGTGATGTGCTGGGGGTAACGCTCTCACCTGGGCCCCTCCTCCCTGTGTGTATGAGGAGAGAGAGAGAGAGAGAGAGAGAGAGAGAGAGAGAGAGAGAGAGAGAGAGAGAGTTCATTTACACTGAGCCTTGCCGTGTGGGGTGGTGTGGGCGTGGGGTTGGTATTATGTGTTACCGTGGGTGTGTAACTAACACACACACACTTCAGTCCTTGCTCCCCAGCAAGCTAACTGATCGATGCGGGGGTGTAGGGGGCTCACGTGACGCCAACAGAGGGAGAGAGAGAGAGAGAGGAGTTAAGATGGTGTCAAGCAACGGAACGGGAGGGAGGAGAAGTTGAGGTTGTATAATTGACGGGGGTAATAATGTTAAAACGAACCAGTTGATATAATGAACACACACTCACATACATGCTTACATACTCTTTTCAGTGTGTGTGTGTGTTCAGTAAAGTACTTGGAGGTCGACGGGGTGTTGTCGACGTCCGCGCGGTTTTTGTTATGGTTTTGAGGGTGACGTCACAAACATGGCGGTTACTACCACCACCACCACACGCACGGGGAATTGAGTAATACCACCAATCGACCTTCCAGGGTGTTAGTGGGAAGGATGGTAGGATGATGTGATGGTAGTGGTAGGATGAGGTGATGTGATGGTAGTGGTAGGATGATGATGGTAGTGGTAGGATGAGGGATGCTGTGATGGTAGTGGTAGGATGAGGGATGATGTGATGGTAGTGGTAGGATGATGTAGGTAGATGAGGGATGATGTGATGATAGTGGTAGGATGATGGATGCTGTGATGGTAGTGGTAGATGAGGATGATGATGGTAGTGGTAGGATGAGGGATGATGTGATGTGGGAGTGGTAGGATGATGATGGTAGTGGTAGGATGAGGATGATGTGATGGTAGGTAGGATGAGGGATGATGTGATGGTAGTGGTAGGATGAGTGGATGATGTGATGGTGGTAGGATGATGGATGATGGATGGTAGTGGTAGGATGATGATGTGATGATGGTGGTAGGATGAGGATGATGTGATGATAGTGGTAGGATGAGGGATGATGTGATGGTAGTGGTAGGATGATGGATGGTGATGGTAGGTAGGATGATGGATGATGTGATGGTGGTAGGATGAGGGATGATGTGATGGTAGTGGTAGGATGAGGGATGATGTGATGGTAGTGGTAGGATGAGGGATGATGTGATGATAGTGGTAGGATGAGGATGATGTGATGGTAGTGGTAGGATGAGGGATGATGGGATGATGGTGGTAGGATGAGGGATGATGTGATGATGGTGGTAGGATGAGGATGATGTGATGGTAGTGGTAGGATGAGGGATGATGTGGATGATGGTGGTAGGATGAGGGGATGATGTGATGGTGGTGGTAGGATGAGGATGATGATGATAGTGGTAGGATGAGGGATGATGTGATGGTAGTGGTAGATGAGGATGATGTGATGATAGTGGTAGATGAGGGATGATGATGATGGTGGTAGGATGAGGGGATGATGTGATGATGGTGGTAGATGGTGATGATGATGGTAGTGGTAGGATGAGGGATGATGATGATGGTGGTAGATGAGGGATGATGTGATGATGGTAGGATGAGGGATGATGTGATGATGGTGGTAGGATGAGGATGATGTGATGATGGTGGTAGGATGAGGGATGAGGATGATGGTGGTAGGATGAGGATGATGTGATGATGGTAGTAGGGATGAGGATGATGTGATGGTGGTAGGATGAGGGATGATGTGATGGTGGTGGTAGGATGAGGGATGATGTGATGTGGTAGGATGAGGTGAGTGATGGTAGGATGAGGGATGATGTGATGATGGTAGGATGAGGGATGATGATGATGGTGGTAGGATGAGGATGATGTGATGATGGTGGTAGGATGAGGATGATGTGATGATGGTGGTAGGATGAGGGATGTGATGATGGTGGTAGGATGAGGGATGATGTGATGATAGTGGTAGGATGAGGATGATGATGGAGGGATGAGGGATGATGTGATGATGGTGGTAGGATGAGGGATGATGTGATGGTAGTGGTAGGAGGAGATGATGTGATGATGGTGGTAGGATGAGGGATGATGTGATGAGGGTGGTAGATGAGGGATGATGTGATGGTAGTGGTAGGATGAGGGGATGATGATGATAGTGGTAGGATGATGATGATGTGATGGTAGTGGTAGGATGAGGGATGATGTGATGGTAGTGGTAGGATGAATGATGGATGATGGTGGTAGGATGAGGGATGATGTGATGGTGGTAGGATGAGGATGATGTGATGGTAGGGGATGGATGATGTGGTGGATGAGGATGATGTGATGAGTAGGATGATGGATGATGTGATGAGTGGAGGATGAATGATGCTGTGATGATGGTGGTAGGATGAGGGATGATGTGATGATGGTGGTAGGATGATGGATGATGATGGTGGTAGGATGAGGGATGATGTGATGATAGGTAGGATGAGGGATGATGTGATGGTAGTGGTAGGATGAGGGATGATGTGATGATAGTGTAGGATGAATGATGATGTGATGATGGTGGTAGATGAGGATGATGTGATGATGGTGGTAGGATGAGGGATGATGTGATGATGGTGGTAGGATGAGGGGATGATGATGGTGTGGTAGGATGAGGGATGATGTGATGATAGTGGTAGGATGATGGATGTGTGATGGTAGTGGTAGGATGAGGATGATGGATGGTGGTAGGATGAATGATGCTGTGATGATGGTGGTAGGATGAGGGATGATGTGATGATGGTAGGATGAGGATGCTGTGATGATGGTGGTAGGATGAGGGATGATGATGATGGTGGTAGGATGAGGGGATGTGATGATGGTGGTAGGATGAATGATGCTGTGATGATAGTGGTAGGATGATGGATGATGATGATGGTGGTAGGATGAGGGATGCTGTGATGATAGTGGTAGGATGAGGGATGCTGTGATGATGGTAGGATGAGGGGATGATGTGATGATGGTGGTAGGATGAATGATGCTGTGATGATAGTGGTAGGATGAGGGATGATGTGATGATGGTGGTAGGATGAGGATGATGTATGATGGGTAGGATGAATGATGCTGTGATGATAGTGGTAGGATGAGGATGATGTGATGATAGTGTAGGATGAGGATGAGGAGGGATGTGTGATGATGTGGTAGGATGAGGATGATGATGATGGTAGGATGAGGGATGATGTGATGATGGTGGTAGGATGAGGATGCAGATGATGGTGGTAGGATGAGGGATGATGTGATGATGGTGGTAGGATGAAGGATGATGTGATGATAGTGGTAGGATGAGGGATGATGATAGTGGTAGGATGAGGGATGATGTGATGATGGTGGTAGGATGAATGATGATGTGATGATAGTGGTAGGATGAGGATGATGATGATGGTGGTAGGATGAGGGATGATGTGATGATAGTGGTAGGATGAGGGATGATGGGATGATAGTAGATGAGGGATGATGATGATGGTGATGATGGGTTAGATGATTCAGTGTGTGTGTGTGTGTGTGGCAAACATGATTCACGTTATAATAAAGTTCGTCGGTGTTTTAATATCCCGCCAGCGTTTCAGCCTGTTTAGGTTCAGTGCGCGTGTTGACCGGCTCATGTTTGGTGCGTCACGAGGGATTTGAAGTGCGTAGAATGCGTATATATACATACACCGCTGGAGAAACAACGATGGTGGTTGACGCTTGAGTGAAGTCTATCGTGCGTTGTAGACTGCAGTAGACAAGAGGAATTGTGGTAGACATTAAAGAAGATAATGTTGTAGACAAAAGTGAGAGACAAAATGTACAGATCTGTCTAGCCTAGCGTCACACACACACAGGATGCGGTAGAGGTTATATAAAGCCCAATTTTGCCTTGTTGATGCTAGGTGACCTTTGACCTTCAGGATAGGTGAAGGAGCGTGAGGATCGCTGGACAAGTGGGCCTCAGTCCCATGGGCCCCAGTCCTATGGTCCCTGTTATAATGGGCCCCAGTCCTAATGGTCCCCTGTTAGGTAATGGCCCCAGTCCAATGGTTCTGTTAGTATAATGGGCCCCAGTCCTAATGGTCCCTGTTATATGGCCGTCTAATGGTCCCGTATATGGGCCCCAGTCCCAATGGTCCCTGTTTTAATGGCCCAGTCCTAATGGTTCCTAGATAATGGGCCCCAGTCCTAATGGTCCCTGTTTGTTATAATGGGCCCCAGTCCCAATGGTTCCCTTGTTAGTTATAATGGGCCCCAGTCCTAATGGTCCCTGTTAGGTTATAATGGCCCCAGTCCCAATGGTCCCCTGTTTGTTATAATGGGCCCCAGTCCCAATGGTCCCTGTTAGTTATAATGGGCCCCAGTCCTAATGGTCCCCGTTTGTTAATGGGCCCCAGTCCTAATGGTTCCCTGTTAGTTGTAATGGGCCCAGTCCTAATGGTCCCCTGTTAGTTATAATGGGCCCCAGTCCTAATGGTCCCTGTTTGTTATAATGGGCCCCAGTCCAATAGTCCCTTTAATGGGCCCCAGTCCTAATGGTCCCCAGGTTATAATGGGCCCCAGTCCCAGGTCCCTGTTATTATAGGCCCCAGTCCTAATAGTCCTTTTAATGGGCCCCAGTCCTAATGTCCCCTGTTAGTTATAATGGGCCCCAGTCCAATGGTTCCCTGTTAGTTATAATGGCCCAGTCCTAATGGTCCCCTGTTAGTTATAGGGGCCCCAGTCCCAAGGTCCCGTTATAATGGGCCCCAGTCCTAATGGTTCCCTGTTAGTTATAATGGGCCCTAGTCCTAATTCCTTCATGGGCCCAATCCTAATGGTCCCGTTATTATGGCCAGTCCTTGGTCCCGTTATAATGGGCCCCAGTCCTAATGGTCCCTGTTAGTTATAATGGGCCCCAGTCCTAATGGTCCCTCAGTTATAATGGGCCCCAGTTCTAATGGTCCCCGTTATAATGGGCCCCGGTCCAATGGTTCCTGTTAGTTATAGGGCCCCAGTCCTACTGGTCCCCTGTTATAATGGGCCCCAGTCCTAATGGTCCCTGTTATAATGGGCCCGTCCTAATGGTCCCCTGTTATAATGGGCCCCAGTCCTAATGGTCCCTGTTAGTTATAATGGGCCCCAGTCCTAATGGTCCCCTGTTAGTTATAATGAGCCCCAGTCCCAATGGTCCCCTGTTATAATGGGCCCGTCCTAATGGTCCCCTGTTATAATGGGCCCCAGTCCCAAGGTCCCCTGTTAGTTATAATGGCCCCAGTCCCAAGGTCCCTCTTATAATGGGTCCCCAGTCCTAATGGTCCCTGTTAGTTATAATGGGCCCCAGTCCCATGGGCCCCAGTCCATGGTCCCTGTTAGTTATAATGGGCCCCAGTCCTAATGGTCCCCTGTTAGTTATAATGGCCCAGTCCTAATGGTCCCTCTTGTTATAATGGGCCCCAGTCCCAATGGTCCCCTGTTATTATAATGGGCCCCAGTCCTAATGGTCCCCTGTTAGTTATAATGGCCCCAGTCCCAATGGTCCCCTGTTAGTTATAATGGGCCCCAGTCCTAATAGTCCCCTGTTAGCTATAATGGGCCCCAGTCCTAATGTCCCCTGTTATAATGGGCCCCAGTCCCACGGTCCCCTGTTATAATGGGCCCAGTCCTAATGGTCCCGTTATAATGGGCCCCAGTCCTAATGGTCCCCTGTTAGTTATAATGGCCCCAGTCCTAATGGTCCCTGTTAGTTATAAGGGCCCCAGTCCCAATGGTCCCCTGTTAGTTATAATGGGCCCCAGTCCTAATGGCCCCAGTCCTAATGGTCTGTTATAATGGGCCCCAGTCCTAATGGTCCCTGTTGAGGATCATGGTCTGTTTATAATGGCCAGTCAATGGTCCGTTATTATAAGGGCCCCAGTCCCAAGGTCCCCTTTGTTATAATGGGCCCCAGTTCATGGTCCCCAGGTTATAATGGGCCCCAGTCCCAATGGTCCCCTGTTAGTTATAATGGGCCCCAGTCCTAATGGTCCCTTGTTAGTTATATGGCCCCAGTCCAATGGTCCCCTGTTATAATGGGCCCCAGTCCTAATGGTCCCTGTTATAATGGGCCCCAGTCCTAATGGTCCCCTGTTAGTTATAATGGGCTCCCAGTCCTAATGGTCCCTGTTATAATGGGCCCCAGTCCTAATGGTCCCCTGTTATAATGGGCCCCAGTCCTAATGGTCCCCTGTTAGTTAGGGCCCCAGTCCTAATGGTCCCGGTTATAATGGGCCCCAGTCCTAATGGTCCCTGTTATAATGGGCCCCAGTCCTAATGGTCCCCTGTTATAATGGGCCCCAGTCCTAATGGTCCCCTGTTAGTTATAATGGGCCCCAGTTCTAATGGTCCCCTATTATAATGGGCCCCAGTTGTAGAGTGAGTGAGTGAGTGAGTTATAGAGTGAGTGAGTGAGTTATAAAGTGAGTTAGTGAGTGAGTGAGTGAGTGAGTGAGTGAGGTGCGTTCCCACATCACCTAGCGAGCCTCCAGACTTAATGAGTTACAGGGGAGTTAATATATTACTGTCTGATAATTATGTTTTCTGTGTATACATGACTGTGTGTGTATGATGATATTATTGTGTGCACTTCCATGTGTATGTGACTATGTTGATAGGATCGTGTGCATTTCCTTGTGGACGTCACTGTATATGATGATAGCATCGTGTGCAACCCCATGTGTACGTGGCTGTTTGTACGATGATAACAATGTGTGAACCCCCATGTGTACATGCGAGTGTTTGTATCATAGATAGCATCATGTGTTTTCCATGTGTAAGTGACTGTATGATGTATACCTGTGTGTACATGACTAATGTACTGTATTATGATGATAGTCATCAAGTATATCTGTCGTGACTACACTGTGTGTGTGTGTGTCACATGGCCTTGGTCACCTCAGTGTATATTACCTCACGATTAAGGAGAAAACTATTTACGAAGACACTCAGTATTTCCCCAACTTGCCTGACGCAATGATAAAAATTACTCATATTTCACCTTATAATTTACCTGTACAAGTTTCTGAAATATCGAAGAAAGTATTATCAATTATTATTAGTTCTAGTGTTGTACAGGTGACCATAAAATATGTGTTGTAATTTAAAGAGTATTATTTTGAAAGACGTATTTTTGCTTGTTTGTGGGATGGGAGGCAGGGGTGGGCAGGGGTGGGGAGGGGGGTGACGATGTTACGGACGAGCGTGAGAGTGTGATCCCCTGGTGTGTGAGACCTACCTTCCCTTCCCAGATTTTGCTGCCCCTTAATAATTTGATTATTGGACGAGTGCAAAGTATTTATATACCCCCTTCCACCCCACCCCATTTTTTTTTTCATTTTTAGATTGGGAGGGGAGGGGGGGGGGGTAAAGGAGAGGAGGTAGCAAATATTTAAAAGTTTAAATTGTTATTCTTTGTTGATTTTTTTATGATGAATTCCATATTGGTTCATAACATCACCAATGTGTTTAATGCATGTGGTTGGGTGTAGGTGAGAGAGGGGTAGTTCGGGTGTGCATGGGGGAGGAGGGTAGTTTTGTGGTATGAATGGGGGTAGTTGTTATGGAGGTGAGGGGGGTGGTGCAGGTGATGATGGTACTAGGGGAGTGGTGACGGGATGCACACAGGTAGGGTTATGGTGGTGATGGTGATGGGGGAAGGTGTTAGTGATAGTGGTGGGGAGGCGTTAGTGATAGGCCTCAGTGGCTCACAGTCCCACTAGGCCCAGTCCTTACGTCAGGGTAATCTAGGTGTGGCTGAGGGTAGGGCAGGAGGGAGAGAGAGAAGGACGGAGAGATGGCGATGGGGAGGGAGAGGTGGTGTGGTAGGGAGGGAGAGGTGGTGTGGTAGGGAGGGAGGTGGTGTGGTAGGGAGGAGGTGGTGTGGTAGGGAGGGAGGTGGGAGGGAGGGAGAGGTGGTGTGTAGGGGAGGGAGAGGTGGTGTGGTAGGGGAAGGAGGTGGTGTGGTGGGGAGGGAGGGTGGTGTGGGGGGGAGGGTGGTGTGGTGGGGAGGAGAGGTGGTGTGGTAGGGAGGGAGAGGTGGTGGTGTGGTGGGGAAGGTGGTGTGGTAGGGAGGGAGGGTGGTGTGGGGAGAGGAGAGGTGGTATGGTAGGGAGGGAGAGGTGTGAGGGGGGAGGTGGAGGTAGGAGGTGGTGTGGTGGTGTGGTGGGGAGGGAGGGTGTGTGGTGGGGAGGGAGAGGTGGTGGTGGTGGGGAGGGAGAGGGGTGGGTGGGAGGGAGAGGTGTGGTAGGGAGGGGGTGGTGTGGTGGGGAGGGAGGTGTGGTGGGGAGGGAGGTGGTGTGGTGGGGAGGGAAAGGTGGGTGGGGGAGGTAGGTGTGGTGGGTGGGGGAGGGTGGGTGGTGGGGGGAGGGGGTGGTGTGGTGGGGAGGAGACGTGGTGGTGGGGAGGGAGGTGGTGAGGGAGGATTGGGGAGGGGAGGTGGTGTGGTAGGAAGGGGTGGTGTGGTAGGGAGAGGGAGGTGGTGGGGGGAGGGGTGAGGTGGGGGTTAGGGAGGAGAGGTGGTGTGGTAGGGAGGGGAGGTGGTGTGGTGAGGAGGGAGAGGTGGTGTGGTGAGGGAGGGAGGTGGTGTGAGGTAGGGAGGGGGGAGTAGACAGGTGGACGCTGGGTACAGAGCTACAAGGTCAAGCTGACTAAAGCAGCAATGGCGATGCATCCTCACCCCCTACCTGCCCTCTGCCCTCACCAGGTGATCCCTCACCCTACTGCCCTCACCCACCAGGTGGTCCCTCACCCTACTGCCTCACCCACCCCTCACCCTGCCCTCACCTCACCATCAGGTGGTCCCACCCTCCTCAGGTGGTCCCTCCCCTACTGCCCTCACCCACCAGGTGGTCCCTCACCCCCCCCCCCCCACCACCAGGTGGTCCCTCACCCACCAGGTGGTCCCTGCCCCTACCCCTCACCTGCCCTCACCCACCAGGTGGTCCCTCACCCCTACTGCCCTCACCCACCAGGTGGTCCCTCACCCCTACTGCCCTCACACCCACCAGGTGGTCCCTCACCCCACTGTGGTCCCTCACCCACCAGGTGGTCCCTCACCCCACTGCCCTCACCCATCAGGTAGTCCCTCACCCCTACTACCCTCACCCATCAGGTAGTCCCTCACCCCTACTACCCTCACCCATCAGGTAGTCCCTCACCCCTACTACCCTCACCTGCCAGGTGGTCCCTCACCCCTACTACCCTCTCCCGCCAGGTGGTCCCTCACCCCTACTACCCTCACCATCAGGTGGTCCCTCGCCCCTACTACCCTCACCCACCAGATGGTCCATCACCCACCAGGTGATCCATCATCACCCACCAGGTGGTCCCTCACCCGCTATCACCTGCCCTTACCCTCACCACCACCTGCCCTCACTATTGGTTTGACAGTTGCCCTCAGGGTCGCCTCCCCTGTACTGTACCTCCCTCATTACCTATGTTAGCTGGTACTTTTTCTTATTGTTGTTGCTAATATTATTATTTAACTTGTATACGGTATGTCTAATTATTTCTCATTATTATTATTAACCTCACTATACAGTAGTTGATATTATTGTTTTTGTTGCTATTTCTGTTGTTAGTATTTTTCGATAATTATTTCTATATCATTTTGTTCATATCATCATTGATTGTTTTGTGATTATTTTTAAATTACTATTGTATTTACATTACTGTATATTATTATTATTATTGCCATTATTATTTTAATTTTAATATACTGTATAGTGTACTGTACTGTACTGAACTACAGTGTCACCACTAAGTAACTAACCCCTGGTCTTCCTTGACAGCACGAGGTGGTGTCACTGTCAGAGAAGGTGGTACTACGGGCGGAAGATGTTATCGGGTGGATGCGGGCGGCCGTGGGCGTAAAGTGGGATACTGGGCTCATGGGGGTGTACGGCCCACCCTCGCAGGACCCTGCCAATGATGCCCACTACACCCCGCCCATCTCAGGAGCTCTCGATATTAACGAGGTCCTCAGAGAGAAAAAGTTAATAGGTACGTCTGTCACTCGTGTTGGTGATGGCAGAGTGTATGGGTCTTGTTGACTGTATGAAGATCGTGGCGTTACAATATTAAAATCTTTTGTATTTAATAGGAATAGCATTTTAATTCCTATAAAATCTTTTCTTAAGGCATTGTTGGTACAAAAGTCATACAGTATTAAGATTTTTTACCTTTAGGGAAATATGTAGAGAAAAGAAAATACTATTACAGAAGTAAATTTTTAGTATCTACTTGAGGTGATCTTGGTGTGAAGAAATGCAGTAATAGAAAGGAAGTTAATGATTTTCCCAGGTTCATCTTTCACAATAAGTTTACTAGAGAACTGGGTTTGTCATAGCCTCTGTACAGAACAAAATAACCATATGTAACAACAAATGTGAACCAATCAGAACTAACTTGATTTATACGAATAAGTGTACAGTATGTAGGTTAAATTAGGTTTGGTTCTGCTTTTATTCTTTGATGTACACTTGAGGTTCATTGCAAATGTTGACCACAAAAAAATAGATGTGGTGCATATGTTATTTATCTTGTATACACGTTACATTTTTCCTGCTTTTTACCAAAATTCAGTACAGTACAACACAGTACAGTATTTTAATAGGTGGATTTGAATCGTGAAATTAAATTATGCTGTTGACATGAAGATAAACCAGATGAGAGGGAAGAAATAATGATGCTTGTTGAACTTTTTTTCAAGTGATGATTATCCTTGGAGATTATTGATTTAAGATACTCGGTATATAAGTTTTGTAATAAGAAATGCAATTAACAAAAAGATATTTAATCAGTAGGAAAGAAATTTTAATGCATATTATGTTTGTGCAGGTGATGTTGTTGAGCCAAACAGTCTACACATCATCGTCCTAGCGTTTGACAAATACTGTCGAATGCGTGGTCTGCTCAAGCGGTTAGAGGGCGTGGAGGAAGAGTACATGAGAAGTAGAATTGTGGTGGCATTAGGAGGCTTTGTAGTCCCTTCCAGACGCACACGAATGCTCTTCTGCAGAGACGTGTTTGACTACCCAGAACTAGAGGGCCACGACTTACTGTGTAATCATCTGTGTAAGTGTCCTTATTATCTGGAGATCCCTCTCTCCAAGTTTTGTTTCTGACATGATTATTTTCATTTAATGAATTACAGCACATTAAAATACAATTATTTGAACAACTTTGTGTATTGATGATTCCAGTTTGCAAATTAAATTTCAGTATTGAATAAAATTACTGTAGAGTTTTGGGTCACTTCTTTGAGACAGTTGCTAAGTGTTTTAACAGCCTACAAAATTCAGAATGTGTCATTGATGGTAGTAAAGAAGTTTTTGTAACAATAATTGTATAAAAATTTCTAGAAGTTTTTAATATTAGCATACATTACAGTATTATTATATGAAATACAGGGTTCAGATCAACTTTGTTCCCTTGCTGGTGCTAAGAGAATGCATATTATTAAGGTATAGTCCCAGTGTGATTTTGATGCATTTTCAATATCATTTTGTTCTTTTGATTAAATCACTAGTAATATATGTTGTTGTAGCTCCAGATGCTTTGGAAATTTATTATACAACCCCTTGAGAATCTGACCCTTGTTTCATTAATAGTGTATTATGTACAGTATTTGATTCTCTTTTATCCTTTGTAAAAATGTACCACCCAATTTATAAGTAATTGACAACAGTACACGAACCTGTACTGGCTGACCCAGCAATATCACCCACAGCACCTAAGCTTCAAGGTCGGCCAAGAAAGAAGCGGAAGAAGCCGACAGATTCAGAGTCAGAATCATCGGAAACGTCAGAAGATATCAGACCCCGTCTCAAAGGCAAGCCAGGTCTTACTGCGAAGCCCAATGGCATCAGAGCGTTGGATCGGAAAGGTGGTTCTCGGGCGCACTTGTCGCAGGTCAAAAATGACTTTTCAACGCCAGCCTTGAACCGTCTCATAGAGGTGGACTTTATGTCCAAGCTGCACAAGTTCATGAAGGATCGTAGTACACCAATCACAAGATTGCCACACATTGGCTACAAACAATGTAAGTATTTATTGCAGTACAGGACCTGTACAGGTATTGGAAATACTTGTATTGTGCCACCACAGTGACCAGTAGCTAAGACATGTGATGTTTGTCATGTCCATCTGTATCACACTTTGTTTCTGTTTGATAGCTTTTGTCTCTGTGAATGTATCTCAACCTAACTTAGTAGACAAGTATCTCATGTTCAGGAAAGATACATACAGTACTGTACAGTACTGTATTGATTTTCAGCCATCAGGCAAAGTCACATGCTAAATTTTCTTTTTATTCAAATTTGTATACAGTATTACAGTAGTATACTATACTGTAGTATATCTTGGTCAGACTTGGTACATGAAGCTTATCATTACAATACACAGGGAAGATACTGTTATTTTTAGAGTAGTAGACCAAAGATCAGTGTCACAATAAAGGGTATCCATTGATTTTCAGTTATCTGTAATAAATGTCATGCTCCAATACAGCCCTTTCTGGTGGCCTAATGTATCTCAAACATTAGCTCTCATTTATTTAAAAAAAAAGTTTATCTTGGATACCTTGGACATCTATTATGGCAGTACAGTAGAGAAAATGAATGACAGAGAATAAAGGGAGAGTGCATTTCCTTTTGATTCGAACTACCCAGCACCCACCCATCAAGTGTCCTTTTATAATCCTGTGGCTCTCCTGCTGGTTACATCTGGTATGGATGCTTTACTGAAGTTCTAATTTGATCATTAATAATATTGATGTTGTTTATGATTGAACTTGTTTTAGATTATTAACAAAGATAGGAATACTCTTGTCAACTGTTTGTTCATAAATATCCAATAAACCCTTTTCTTCCAGTGACTGTATTTGAGTTAGTTTCATCAAGTACATTTATCCCATTGTTTTCTTTCAGTAAATGTGTTTGAGTTGTTTACGAGAGTGCAGCAGCAAGGGGGCTATGAGTCTGTAGGAGAGAAGAAGCTGTGGAAGCAGTTGTACGAGGAGATGAGTGGCACTCCGAACTCTTCCAATCCACCACAAAATGCACAGTCATACTCCAGCATAATGAAGCGCCATTATGAAAGGTAAAGCATACACTGATGGATAGCTTTTACTTCCTGATAGATAGCATACACTTTCTGCATCCACATTCTTTCCCAATTATGACATACAGTACTCCTCTTAAAAGTGGTATTGAAAACAGTAAACAGGCACCTGACACAACAGAATCATCTCTTTATTACCTTTACTCCTCGCTCACTGTTGTGTGGGATGGATCAAGTGGTACAGAAACCTCAAATAAGGGAGGGGAAATAATTGGGAGACTGATCCAAGACAAGTGTAGAAAGTGACAGGAAAGTTCAGAGGCATCAAGTAGAAATGCCAACATATACATCTTATGTTTGCTCTACACACACACACAGTATACCAGGTGAATCTTTACCATTCACATGTGACTAAGGCTTCATATTAATCCTCTCATGCATACAGTAAACTTTTGTTTCCGTGACCATAACAAAAGTCATATGGGATCACTCACGTGAGGTCTGCATATCTTCGTTCTGCAGCCAATTTATCCCACAATTTTTTTTTTTTCATGATTTATACATCACTGGCTTCATTATTGGTTTGGCTTTAACATAAAGAAAAAAAAAATGTTGTTCCTAGCATCATACAGTACTGTATCTTGGATATTTTCTCACAAATCTATCAAGGTATTGCTGTTTCATAGTTATGGAAATGGAATTATTAGATTTTTCCAACCATGTCTTTGGAATTTTGATTAGGAATAATTGTGGGGAGGGCGGGAGAGGAGATAAAGGGACAAATGTGACCTACCAGTATGGCTGATGGGAGAAACTGATGGACATCTGAACTCCCTACATCGGAACTCCACCCACGCTTTGGTACTTTCTGGAAGTTTCTCTTGCAAGATAATACAGTCATCTATGATGCATGAAAATTTGATAGAATTATTTTGAAAAATGTTTTGGGGGCGAATTTGTTGAAGTTTACCGATTTGATTCACATCACTGATGCAAATAGTGCTGCCCAATGATTTGATGTGATTCACCTCATGATGCGTGGAAGGGTGAATTCACTGTATTATGTAAGAAAAATTTCTCAGATCTTAATTATCTATTCTTTATTACTTTCTTTTGATTAACTTTTATGGAATTGAGCTTTTAAGTACAGTACAGTACAATACATGTACAGTCAGCCCTTGCTTTACGCGGTCCCACTTTACGCGTTTCCACGTTTACACGGTACCCTGCCGAACACGGAATGCTCACTTTCCGCGGTGTGTGTACCCTTTTACGCGGAGAGCGGCGCGAGCAGGGTGCGCTCAAGGTCGCCCAGTCATCAAAACATTACCGAGTTCTTCACCCGCCACCCACCACAGCCGGCCCAAGTCAGTGATAGTGAGGATATGGACTTTGAGGGGTTTGACAAAGAGGCCCTGCAAGCCTCTGTGGTGGATAGTGATGCAATTGATACAAGTGATACAGGTGAGGGCCAATAATCTGCCCTCTGCCTTGGAACCAACCCCCCATCCCCGTGTTCCCAGCCATCTTTTCTACTAATGTAAGTGTTAAAAAACCTAATATTATTGATGTTTCTCTTAATTATTAATTGTGTGTGCATACCATCAAAAAATTAAGAAGTTATTTTTACTGCAACGTAGGTATTGTGTCTGAAAAAGTGGAGTTTGGGGGTCGGCCCGGTCTCTATTTCAATTAATCCCATATGTTATGTTGTTCACTTTACGCGTTTCTCACTTTATGCGGGCCACCGTGGGTTCAATTGACCACGTAAAGTGAGGATTCACTGTACAGTATTTTGTTTAAAGCCCTTGTCATTGATATAAAACAGAAAGAATTGAGGTACTTTATTGTTTATTTAATTCTGTGTCAGACCTAGTGTTTATAGAGCTGCCTAATGCAGCAGAAAATGTTTTATTTATGCAGTATGTGTTTTCTTTCCAGACTGTTGTTGCCATATGAGAAGTTCTTACTACAAGAACAAAAGAAACTTTGGGGAATTGGTTCACCAAAGACTCCAAAAGCTAAATCTGAGCCAGGAGAACCCTCAGTATCCATCCTTCAGGTTAGTTGCTGGGTGCTCTGACTTGTCCATCAATTCATTGTGGCACAGCTCTCTTTAATTTATAAGATGTTTACTTTTTATCCTGAACAAAAACAGAAAATTTTTCAAGTGCATGGAACTTTAACTTGAAAGTCACTTTTTTCATGAAACAAAGTGACCAAGGAATGATCATTTTGAATGTTGAGTTACACTAGAAAAGTATCCTTCATATGAAAACCATCCACCTATGAGCTCAGGGAAGCTGTGCTTTGGGCTGACTAAATGTAACCCAAAACAGAAAAATTACCAAATTAATGGAGGCTTATTCTAGGCATTTTGTACCTCTCAGGTGTCTTAAGTATGGTTAACAATTACGGTTAAAGTTTATTGTAATAGTTGAAGAAGTTTATTTGTTAAAGTGACTTACATACACAAATAGTTTACATCATACAGGGCCAACTCATACAAGTATGGAAAATGGCCATAAAACTTTGGTGGTGATGAGGTAATAACAGAATGACCTGGAGGCACTTGGCTCTCTGTTGTTTCCTGAAACGGAGAACTGTCCAAGACAGTGAGTCGTTGGTGATAAGAAACAAACAACTGACATGTGATAGCTGTAATAGGGTAATTGTGCATGGTTTACACAAGTGAGGTCTGCCTTTCGGTAAACAGTGAGATTTAGAATGATTTATTTACACCATCATTATGAACTCTTGTTGAACAGCTATATAAATAATAGTTATTAAATGGCTGGAAAGAATGGCAACAAATGAAGGGGAGTTTGTGGTGCTCTTTGATTGCAGCTGCCAGCCACCCCATATGACAATGAGAAAGAACTTGAAAGGGTGGAAAAATATACCTAATTAGATGAGTGAATACGGGTCAAATAAATGTTAAGTCAGACATTGTGCCATCTTAAGTGGCAGTAGTTTTCATTAAATCTGTTTTGGCTCTATAATCTCTACTTTTTCTTGCTGAATGATAATGTTTTTGAGTATTCCACACTTGTTCATAATTCATTTGCATTTTATTATTTTTTCTGTTCAGTTTTATAGTCATATCGTGCTTTATTACCTAACTTATCAGTACTGTAGTGTGATGTTACCCTTCCTTTATCTTTGTAGCAGATCTGTAGCATGGTTGATATTTCTGAGTAATTTTTAGTTCATATCTTTTTCAGGGTACATGTTCATCTTCTAAGTAGCTCTCTCACTAATATCATGGAATGATTACAAGATATTCCTTCACTTAGCATGATGGTATAACATTGAGAGGAATTTCTATTTTGTTTTTTGTAATCTTCATATATTGTGTGCTCTTGATATTTAACTACATCAAGACCTAAGGTCACCAGGGTTCTCAGAGTAAATCAGTTATTGAAAATTAGTTAGAAATAGAAGTGGTAGCTTGTAATAGGTATTATAAAAAATAATAATAAAATTTTGTGGTTCATAGAATTGTGTACCTACAGTACATATGGATCTCAGATTACAAGGTACAAAACACTACAGTATAATAAGGTTAAGATGGTTAAAATCAGTGATCATATAAGACCTTACAAAATCCGTTTCTGGATAATTGATGATATTTATATTGGCTGGTGGGTATGACTCCAGTCAGGGTTTGAAAACTAATAGTGTAGTACTTGAGAGCTAAAAAAAAAAGAGATTACAAGTGAAGTTCTTTTAGCTTGGTTTGAAAATTTTAATTTTATGTTATTAAGGTATTATTTCTTATCAACCTGAGGTTAGTACTTTGAACTAGAAAGGCAAAATACAGTGGAAACCTGATGGATCGTGAGGCTATATTCATGAACCCATGTGAAACAACTGATTGTTACTTTACAGTACAGTACTGTGATTTGTAGGGAAGATTAGTTTGGTTCAGCAGTGCAGTTTTCTGTTTCCCAATACTTTTATTTTTAAACCTTTTATATAAACAACTTTGTGGTTGAAGTTGTAATATAAAGGCTGTGATCAAATTACAGTTTGTTCAATCATTACTACAACTCTAGAAGTTGTGAAAATATAGAACAAAACAGTACGGGAAGAGTTTTTTACAGATGGCATCAAAAGCTGAATCACCACACCCTGGAAAGGTGATTTGTCCTAATGTAATAACAAATTCTACATGTAATATTTGTAGGAAAACTTCCTTACGTTATGATTTTATCATAGGAATATCAGTCATTTTGTATTTAGCTTTCCAAAAATATATCTTGACTTGGAACCATTGCTTGATGTAGGGTGGCCTGACCAGTAATGTCTTGGTGAGTTTGAGTTTTTCCGGGTTAATGCACTCACATATGAAAATAAGTGTTTCATGCCCTACTTAACTTGCTTAATTTCACTCTTGTTTAAAATTAATAACATACGAATTATATAGGTGATTTTTAGTTTTAATAATTTCCTGCTTTTTAATATTCATTTTTTTATGAAGGTTATAGAATTTATTAATGTTAGTTTACAATTGACCAGACTGTAGTGTACAATCTGTCACATTTTGTTATTTTCAAAATCACCTTAGTCCTTTTTTCAAATTTGTTGTAGTGCAAAATGCTGTGAAATACAGTACTATAAGAAAAAATACAAAACCCTGTGAAAGTCACAAAGACCAAATTGTTTTACCTTTTTTAATAAAATTTTATATACCCGGTACACAAATTGAAAATTAAAATTATTAAATATGGTTTAACATGTTAATGTCCTGATGGCCACAACAAGCTGCAGGTGCCACCCCTGAGCTGCAAATAAGCCCAAGACCAACCCCTGGCATGCAAGGGAACACAATAATCATTGGCTGGCCTGGATCCATATTTTTAAAGATTCAAACAATAAATATTCCTCATTACTGAGTACAGTATGTGTGAATGATCCTAACTTGATGACACATTAAATGACAAGAATATAATTCAGAAATAAAATAAGAATTCCACTGAGTTTCTATGTTAACTACATACTTTCATTTAGCACCAGTCAAGGGGATAAAATTAACATACAGAATCTTTCCAAAGGTTTTCCATCAATGTTGGAGAGTTGGAAGGGCAGCAGTGGTACCTCCTGGGGCAACCCCTCTCACCTTGTGGGAGGAGAGTGGAGGTAGGGGTGAGGTAGTATCACCCATATCACCTTATGCCACCACCCACACAACTTCTCACACTACCAACCAGAGGCACTACAGTACCCACAACTTTCCATACTTCCACCCTCGCATACCGATATGCCATTACCCACATAACTTCCAACTCTAACACCCACATCACACCCATGTTCCACTACCCAAATAGCTTCCCACACCATGTGATACTCATGTTACATCACCATTTGGTGACATAAGGAGCAGCTGACATCTGCCATCTATTCAATAACCCACAATCATTGGGTAGGTTCGCTAGGGTTGTGTTATTTTTTGTCAGCAGCTTAATTTTTTCTCTCATAGTTTTTGGTAGATTTTAAAATTTATTCATCTCTGTATTTCATAATTGTACAATAAAAGATATAACACTGAAAATGTATATAATTTTGAATGGTTTTCATATAATATCAATGTAACAATTGAAATTTTTAATCAAACTAGTCTAACTGACCATTGTGAGGTAAATTGAGCATCAGCTTCCCTCTCCCAGTAATACCAACACAGTAAAATACCAGGAAGACATCCGTGAGTAAAATGAACTTGAATATACAGTACAATACAATACAGTAAACCCTTGTTATTTGCGGGGGTTAGGTTCCAAGGAATGGCGTAAAACCGCGAATAGCAACTTATACTGTACTACTTTAGTGCATTACAGCTATACCCTTTTTATTTTTATTTTTTACGGTAAATTAGCCCAACCGAGCACAGGTTGAACGACTTACAACAGAGCCCAGGGGGCGAAAAAATAGAAACAGAAAGAAATTAAAAATAGAGAAGAAAAAGTTTATACTGTGTTAATCTACACCACGAAGATACCGGAAAACCAGCTTTTTAAAGTGAGACAGATTGTATAAGTATGGAAACACAGAAGAAGGCAGAGCATTCCACAGTTTGGCTGTGTGAGGAAAGAAAGATGTACTTATAACGTGTTATTCTAGTGTGACCGACATCCACAGAGAAAAATGGTGGGCACCGCGGGCAAGACGTGTGTTAAGAGCCCACGGCCTTGCCGGCGGTACACAGGATGCCAAATCCAACAAACATTGCCTGTTAAAGTAACTGTAAAAGAGAGAGAGTGAAGCAACATTGCGGCAAAGAGAAAGGGAAGATTGTCATCTAAAGGAGAAGAGTTAATAAGACGAAATGCCTTTGGTTCCACCCTATATAACTGTTGGACAGAAGAAGAGCCACCCCAGATATGAGAGCAGTACTCCAAGTTAGGATGAATTAATCCCTTATATACTTGAAGCAACTGCTCAGGAGGGAAGTTGTTACGGCATCTGTACAGCATTCCCATCTTTCGGGAGGCAGCTTTAGCTATGTTAAGAATGTGTGATTTCCATGACATATACCAAACAACCGACCAGCTGTGGCAGCACTCATCCCCTCTTTTAACTTATCTAATAATTCAATTTTCTTTGCCAGGATCGTCACTGACTTCTGCCTTTTACATTTCACTCTACTAGCATCACTAGCACTGACACTAGGCAGTCTTTTAGGGGCCATTTCACACAGAAACACTAAAGTTTTGAGAGTACAATACGAGGTGCTGCATCATAGGCAATGGTTGAGCAGAGGGTGACTCACTGCGCTGTGGAAAAAGGCTCGCAAGCTAGCCACCATAGCTACCATCTGCTTACCGCGAATCGACGAAATCACAAATCGCAAACCCGTGAATGGTAAGGGTCTACTGTACAGAACATGTACTGTATTTTTGTAAGCATTTCTACACAACCGTACAGTATAACAGAAGAAATAATTGTAATCAACATGAGGAATACTGTACTGTACCTACCATATGTTTTTTAACACACTTTTAGTGGAACAATGAGTTTAGGTACAATATTTAATAATAAAGAAAACATTAAAAATGAAGAAAAAAAATCTCTTAGACCATCACCCAACTACCATCACTAATCTCACTATCAGCATATTAACATTCCTTACAATGCTTCCACCATCACTCAGTGGCACTACCTTATCATGATCACCACTTCAGGTACCACTAGGCCATATCTGGAACATTTTAACACTCCTTACACAGTGCTGCCCTCTCCTCACACACACACACAATGCGGGTGGTCCTACCTAATTTCCCTCAGCACATCACTTCACTTCACCTGGCTCAGGCTTCAGCCCACTTGGTGACATTTTTCACCATGTTTCACAATGTGTCATTTCTAAGTGACTAATGTGTTGGACAATTGTTAATGCACACTCAACCCATGCATCTTGTCATGCCCTGGGCAACCTGACCTAACTCCCCTGACCCCTCCATTATGACTAGGTTGCTGCAACAGGAATAACATTGCGTAGCTTTCAAATTTACCAGCTGCCTCTAAACTGCTCAAAAACTGATGCTTATAAAAAGTTGAGCAGCCACCTTGTATGTACTAGGTGCCCATAAATAGCCATGAATTAAATAATAATAATATATATACTGTGTATATATATATGTATATATATATATTATTTTTTAATTCATGGCTATTTATGGGCACCTAGTACATACACGGTAGCTGCTCACTGGCATTCTCAGCCATATAATTCAAAGCCAACTACTGATTGGTGCTCAGATTCTTACATTGTGCTCCCACACCCACTCTGAGCTCTCCCATTTGCTCTAATTCATGTTCCTATTTTCGCTCTGGTTCAACCACTCTCTCTACACTGTTGCTTGTCACTCGGCTCTCTGCTGTTGCTCACAGTGCATCCGACTATGCTGTGATAGGAAAAATAAATAAATGTCCCCTGTGAAATTGCTGCAATACAACCAATTATAATGTAGGAACTTGCGATCTATCAGGTTTTTTCTGTATTGAGTTTTAATGTTTATATTTTTAATAAGCTAACCAAAACAGCCTTCTCATTTAGGTTTTCAGTAGGATGTCAGAAAGGATTACTACAAGACAAGGGTTTTAGGGGTCCTCTTGCAACAGGAATACAAATGTAATTATATAGATTTCAAAAGACTGGTGAATTGCCTTTCTGTTACTAGATGAAGATAAAGTATTCTTGCCACAGACCACTTGAGAATGAGAAGGTTGCAATGGCAATCAAATATTGATGTTTTTTTATGAAAGTTTGGTTATCAAGGGTATAAATTATAGATGTTTATAGTATGTTGATGTAAGCCTAGGAGAGGGTGAAGCACCATTTAGATTAGGTGTATGGTAAGTATAATCTGTCATGGATGATATTAACATTAACAGAATAAAAGAATGATTAGCAGTCAGTCAGAGAGCAAATTGACCCATCTTGGTGATACAGAATGTGAAGTTTGTCACTGAATAACTTGTTCCATGTTGGTACCTTAGAATGCAAGAATGATTAGTGATAAGAATCTTTCTTTCAATCTCATAAAGATCATGCCCCCCCCCAAAAGCATACCTAGGAAGAAAAAACACTTGTAAACACTGGTTTGCAAAAATGAGTGAGCATACTGTACCATGTTTGGTCAATGGGTTTAGACTTGATGATGAGGAGTGTGGCAGGGAGTGGTGGTGCATGATGGGTGTTGTCTCTCACAGCAGCATGTGCCAAGTGACACCAAGCCCTCTCTCAAGTTTGGGGGCTCCTGTCACCAGCTGCTGCCTCCCCACGTTCCTCCTGGCCACCATGGGGGGGCACAGGAGGCACATGGGTTACCCAGTGGGCCTCACTCTGGTGGGCCCTTGGGTGCCTCGCCACCCGTGGGCACGCCGCCCCAGGCCAGCCCAGCACCACCCACCTCTGTCAGTCCTCCAACAACACCTCCTGAGCTGGCGGTAAGTTGACCTGCGGTGCCCTCTCACAGCCTATTGATGCTGCCTGGTGACCCGGCTTGGTACACCCTAACCCCACCCTCTCCTGCTTGACCCCTGCCCACTGGGCATGACATGGAGCATAATCCTAGCACTGTAATCACTTCCAACCAGCATTATGTAAATAATTTCGCAACAGAGGAAGACCTATAAACAAATCATTGGAGGGTATTTGACTTCTGGGGTTATGAACTGTAAATGTAGCAAAAAGAGAAGTGCTATGTTTATTTAGCTTAGGCCCCATTGATTACTAGCTTAATGATTAAGGTTCAGTGTGTAGTGTGTACAGAACCCATAATTACCTACAGGTCATCTTGTCTTGCCTGCTCTATAAATATGCATGCATACTAAAACTTCTGATTGGTACTGTTGCTTGCACAGAAAACTCCTAAAATCTGTTTTGCCTGCTCTCTAAATATGCATGAACACACTAAACCTTTTGATCACTCCATTGCTTGTGCAGGATACTTTTAGAATTTTAAAATTAAACAGTAAAGGCATAATGGAAGTACTGTATATTGCATGGTTTAACTCATATACTCCATGTTAAAAAAACTGAACTATGGAAAAAAATGTTGATATGTTTCTTCATGGTAAGTATCAGCATATGTTATTTCATTAAAAAAGATTTTATAGAGTGTGCACTTATACTGATACTAACCCCTTCTGTACCACATGATCCCTGGCTCTCTCTCAGGGTATGAACTGTATATTGCGGTTCAGCATCTATCACAGATACTTTTCAGAGTCCCTATGTGCTTGCTAATGGATCAAATTGATTAATTTTAGTGGTGTTGTACAGGTAAACCCTCATTGTTTCCAAGGATATTATTAATCACATACACTATGGTATGTACTGTACAGTATGTATAAAATTGTAAATTTGATTTTAAGTCAGTTATAATGGTCTACAGTACATACAATAATGTCTACCAAATAATTATCCACGTACAGTACTGTAATTTGCTAGATATACCACCTGTAAATTAAAAGCAAATACTCTTAACATTTACCTACATTAGTCTATAAAAGTATAAAACTTTTAATGTAATTGTTTCCATGTGAGCTGCAATATAGGGGGAGGATAGAGAGTGTGGTAGTGGGGGAGTCACATTAGCTAGTATAATGCTCACACTTCAATCTTGGAACTACCAAAAAATATACCCCTAAGATATCTTTATCTTTTGGTCCTTTAGGTGTACATTATTCATTTTGTTTCCATTACGTACTGTATTTTCATAACTTTTTGGGCCAGTTTCAAAGTCCTTTGATATATTAGAAGTCTGGTGCTAATGTGTGTTGAACAAATGAATTTAACTTGTTTTTTAAAGAAAAGTTGGTAGTTTCAAAATGCTAAGTCATTAACCCCATATTTTGCATGGGACAGTTCATTGAGGCTACCCATTTAAATCAGAGGTTAATTTTGATCTTAAATCCTCAAGATGTCACCCAAACCATGGTACAGTATGTGTATTGTGGTTGTGGTACTGAAGGGGTTAAGCAGCCCAGCAGCTTTAAATGCTTGTCAAGGAGTTTTGCATGTTGTCTTCAACACTTACTTGTAGAGTGAGATATGCAATATATGCAAATATTAAAAAAAAAAAATATTATCTGAATGAAAATGCATGTAACTTACCTAAACTAAGAAATTTGAAACACAAACATTCCAGTCCTTTTGTGTAGTCACCTCTTCAATGAAACACAAGTGACTTGTCTATGTCCCCATGAAGACATTATCACACAAAGCACAGTCGGGATCAAAAGTTGGCTCCCACCCAAAATGAAGCAGCATCGACCCCAAATGAGATGAAACAATCAGGATAAGTCAGTTTAGGTTCTCGTTCCCGTGACTCGGTTTTACCACGGGGAGCGAACTTTTGTCCCAGACTGTACATGTATTTAAAATGTATTTATTTCACTTTCTCTGTGGTTACCTGCAATGTTCACATGCACCTTTTCTTATTGGTTTACATAAGGTGAAAAGTAGATGTGCAAAGGCAAGAAAAAACAAGAAAGAAAAATAATGAAAATTAATAATTAAAAGCTGTTACAGTAGAACTCATCTTAGCTTAGTTACTAAAAAAAGGTTAAATAAAGAATGTGCATGCAGACCCCACATGTTTATCAACAATAAGATTATATTTCAACTGAATAGCATGTTTTATGAAGCTGTCAGTTATTTCCTAGCTGACATTTAAATAGGCAATATAATATGTACAGCATATACAATACTGTACTGTACATATTTTTATTGTCAAGTCAGTGTCTTCCTGTGGATCCCCCAACAAATGATCATAATGTAAAACTAAAGGGCAGGATGAAATAGTATATTTAGATCATGTGAAGAGCCTGAGACACATACGTGCATGAAAACTTATGCTCGGCATCAGAGGTTTTTGCCGATTTTTTTATTTATTTATTTTTATTTTTTTATTTTTTAGGGCTCATTTCACTGCCATGGAATTGTTTTATTACTTGTAATGGGATCTCTTCTAGCGTAAAATTATCTGAAAAATTGTATGAAACCATAAAAAATTTAAATTTCTTGAAATTTAAGCCACTTCTTTCGAGTACAGGGGTATAAGTTGAAAAAGTAAGAATATGTTAAGGAACATCTCGATTTCCATTCACATTTTCCATGTATTATGGTGTTCATTGATATGTACTATATACTGTACCAAAATAAAGAACAAAGCATGTAGAATATTGTGGTATAAGGAAAAATAATATAACACAAAAACTCATGGAAAAATTAAAAGGTTGAGCGGCACACCCTCCTCTCGCTCTAATGACCAGAGCGACACTGGCTTCATGCTGTGCTGCATGCACACGATGACCAAGACCGTCTCAGGGAAGGTGATAAGGCCCATACAAAGAAAACGACATCTGTCCAATGGCATCCAAATTTAAGTCAGTTTCACTGAATAGCTTTTGAGTTATTTGAAAATACCCTGTATAGCCCATTGGCGTCGCGAGGCTTAGCGTAAGTTTTTTCGCCTTTTATGTTTGACGCCACAATGGCATCATGCGAGGCTGAGAGGGTTAAACACCATATTGCTACTTGAAGGGTCAGGTTAGGTTAGTTAGCTTTAAGGTGATTAATCTTAAGGTGAAATAAGCTTGGGTGCCTAATCTTCACATGATCCATATATTTTTATAACTCATTTAGTATAGGAGAGTGGATATCATTTCTCACCTTTGAGGCAATTTTACAGT